>NW_016107500.1:3462086-3518292 GCF_001604975.1 Cebus imitator | reverse complement strand
AATGCTGTCAACTTTTTTTCATTCAGTATGATGTTGGCTGTAGATTTGTCATAGATGACTCTTATTATTTTGAGGTATGTTACTTTGATGCCTAGTTTGTTGAGCATTTTATCATGAAGGGATGTTGAATTTTATCAAAAGCTTTTCTGCATCTATTGAGATGAACTTGTAGTTTGTTTTATTAATTATGTTCATATTGTGAATCACAATAATTGACTTGTATGTATTGAACCAACCTTGAATTCCAGGGATAAGCTGACTTAATTGTGATGAATTAATTTTTTCTGTACTGCTGGATTTGGTTTGCTAGTATTTTGTTGAGGATTTTTGCATGTAAGTTCATCGATGATATTGGCCTGAAGTTTTCTTTTTTTTGTGGTCTCTGCCATGTTTTTCTATCAGGATACTGCTGGCTTCATAGAATGAGTTAGAGAGGAGTCCCTCTTCCTGAAATTTTTGGAATAGTTTCAGTAGAATTGGTACCAGTTCTTTTTTGTATGTCTGGTAGAATTTGGCTGTGAATCCATCTGGTCCAGAGGTTTCCTTTTTCGTTGCTATTGAATAACTAGTTCTGGGATAACTGGCTAGTGATATGCAGCAAAAATTAACTCAAGATGGGTTAAAGACTTAAGTAAAAAACTTCAAAGTATGAAAATCTTGGAAGAAAATTTAGAAAAAAGCCTTTTGGATATTGGCCTTGGTGAAGAATTTATGACTGAATCCTCAAAAGCAATTGCAACAAAAACTAAAATTGAAAAGTTGGAATGAATTAAACTAAAGGACTTCTGCACAGCAAAAGAAGCCATCAAGGGAATAAACAGACAACTTACAGAATGTGAGAAAATATTTGCAAACTATGCATCTAGCATATTTCTAATATCCAGAATCTAAAAAGAACTTAAATCAACAAGTGAAAAATCCAAACCACTCCATTAAAAAGTAGGCAAAGGTACTGAAGAGACATTTCTCAAAAGAAGACATACAAGGGTCCCACAAAAATATGAAAAAAATTATCATCATTATTAATCATCAGAAAAATGCAAATTAGAACCACAATGAGATACTATCTCACATGAGTTGGAATGGCTTTTGTTATAAAGTCAAAACATAACAGATGTTGGTGATATTGCAGAGAAAAGGGAGTGTTTACACACTGTTGATAGAAATGTAAATTAGTTCAGCTACTGTGGAGAACAGTTAGAGATTTCTTGAAGATCTAAGATCTTTGACCTAGCAATCCATTACTGAATATATACCCAAAAGAAAATAAATTGTTCTACCAAAAATACACATGGACCCATATGTTCATTGTAGAACTATTTACAATAGCAAAGACCTGGAATCAACCTCGGTGCCTATCAATGGTGGATTGGATAAAGAAATTGAGGTATATGTATGCGATGGAATACAATGCAGCCATGAAAAAGAACAAAATCATGTCATTTGCAGGAACATGGATCCCGCTGAAAGGCATTATCCCAAGCAAACTAATGCAGAAACAGAAAACTGAACATATCATGCTCTTACTTATAAGTAGGAGCTCAAGACTAAGTTCAACACATGAATATAAAGATAGAAACTATAGACGTGGGGGACCACTAGGGCAGGCAAAGAAGGATGGGGGGAAAGATGAAAACTGCCTATTGAGTCTATGTTCACTACCTGAGTGACAGGTTCAATCATACCCCAAACCTCAGCATTATGCAATATTTCTTTGTAACAAACCTGCACATATACATTCTGATTCTAAAATATGAGCCAAGGAATAAATTTTTTTAAAAAGACTGGAGAAAAATTCTCTCTTCATAAAAAAGGGCATTTGAATTGACTTCATTTGACAATGAATTCATTGCAACTGATGCAATTAATAAAAGTGACCCAACAAGCATTGAGCATCTTTTACATCTTATACAGTGAATTATGGAGTAAATCAAAATATACAGACACATTAAACAAAGCTACTTTTTTTCAAGACAGCCATGGTCTAGTGTTGGAGACACATGTGAACATCAGATTCAGGTGAACTGCACACATCTCAGGAGGAAATGAGCAGAAGGCTCTCAGAGCTGAGTGAGCAGAGGCTTGATGAAGGCTGGTGGTTTCTCCATGGCTGAGTAGAGCTGGAGAGGGAGAGAGCAGTCCAGAGATGCCAATACCTTCTAAGCACAGAGTCTTAGAAAATGAAGGCTGTATAAGTAATTATTATGAATGCAATCTGGCTGGAGATTTGGCTCTGAAATGTGTACAGTGAGAGACAAAGAGAATGTGGTGTTTGTTTGTTTCTTTGTTTTTAAACTCAGATCCTAAATACAGGGGACAGAGCAGGCTCCTGGGTGGATAGGCTGTCTGGTATTTCTTATGTCATTGCTTGGAAATACCCAGTAGGAACTTGAAAATGTGCATCTGGGCCTTCTAGAAACAGTTCAAGCAGATGTAGTGACTTGCTGTCTCCAACAGGTATAGAAGCCTGGAGCAGGATAAGATGTGGGGTGACAAGGAGGACAAAAAATGAGGGGGATGTTAGAGGGACCAAGACTCAGAAGGAATCGTCAGTGGAGCAGAGGGACATGCAGCTTCAGTGTGCAT
Organism: Cebus imitator; assembly: GCF_001604975.1. NCBI lineage: Eukaryota > Metazoa > Chordata > Mammalia > Primates > Cebidae > Cebus > Cebus imitator. The sequence continues at coordinate 3,515,706 of NW_016107500.1, read as the reverse complement.
GGAGATAAGGCAAGAAAGAGGCTTGCCACGTGCTGAGTGATCAGCATTGTAGGAGCTTGAGACCAGTCAGGTGCATGAAGACTTAGTGTAAGCTCTGATTTTTATTAGAAACTGTGACACAAAGGCTGACCTTAGATGACCAGGAAAATGCACCTGCTGTGGGTCCAGCAGTGGGAGCGGTCTGAGACTGAAGAAATGGGAGGTTCAGGAAATGCACCCATCTTCTCTATGTGAGGGTTATGTGCCAGATGTTGTCTGCCCATCACTTCAGAGTTTAGTCACTCTCTTATTTAAATGCCTTCTTTCACTTTCAGTTAGGCCTCTCAATTCTACTCTAAGAATATATTTAAAAAGTTTTTTTTTCCACACCCAAGCAATATCATCTCAATATATGTGGAAATTGCATGGATCCTTCCATTCTACATAGATTTGATATGAATTCTTCCCTATTAAGTAATTTCCATGATGTATTAGTCCATTTTCATAATGCTGATAAAGATACACCAGAGACTGGGCAATACACAAAAGAAAGAGGTTTAATTGGACTTACAGTTCCCTGAGGCAGGGAAGCCTCATTATCATGGTGGAAGGCAGAGGAGCAAGTCACGTCTTACGTGGATGGTAGCAGGCAATAAATAAGAAAGCATGTTCAGGGGAAGTCCTGTTTTAAAAACCATTAGATCTTGTGATACTTATTCACTATCACGAGAACAGCACAGGATTGACCCACCCCATGATTCAATTATCTCCCACCAGGTCCCTCCCACAATATGCGGAGATTCAAGATGAGATTTGGGTGGGGACACAGTCAAACCATATCACATGGCATCCTCTGAGTGACTTTCATGGCTCTGTGACCTTGCGCTTGGTATTCAATTAATCTAAACTATGGTTTTCTCAACAGGAAACTAGGGATAGGAATGCCTGCTTCACATGGCTGTTGCAGGGATGACATAGTGATATACAGGCAGAGAGTTTGGCACCTGGCTGACAGACAGTGGGTAGATAAACTGGAACAGTGACTGCTCGCATTCCTGGTGTGTGCTCTGTCTTCCCTGTCCCTGGGCACAGAGTGACAGTCATGCAAGTGCTGACAGTGCTCCTCCGTTAAGTAGAAGTAACTGTGCTAGTAGCACTCTGGAAGCGACAGGTTGGGGAAGATGCAGAGCCTAGAGCAGCTCATCCTCCTGGGCACCCACCGTGATTTGCAGCAATGGAGGGGCAGTGGCTAGGACTGTAGTCCCTGGGTTTTGGATTCTGGGTGAAGCAATGTATCTTAATATCTTAGGAAAGAAATAGGCAGCCGATGTTGGTTCTATCTGATTTGACACAGTCAGTATGTCTTACAAGAAATTTGGGAAAATTAATTGCCCAAATGTGTGCAGGTTGGAGGAGGGACAGGGAGAGACCTCAGTCAGGGACATTACTGGGAAGCAATTTCCTTGGCCACGGATGGAGGCCCCAGGGCTGCAGTGAGGTAGGCGGGAAGCAGTGCAGGGCTGGATCAATGTGGGGTGCTTCGAGAGAGGAGGAGGGGGAGTCTAGGACATCCACAAGGATCTGAGCACGTGTATCTGGAAGGATGGTGTGTTATATCAGAAATAAAGAATATAGAAAGAGAAGACATGAAGGAAAGGGGACTATGAATTTAGAAAGGACATGAAAGGACTCACAGTCAAGATGCTCAGCAAGCATTTGGAAAGGCAGGTCTCAGCCTAGAAGACAAACACAGAATCCGGAATTAGGTCCACGGGAAACTTCAATGGGATGAAATTGGGTGAGAAAAGCAATTGAAAAAAAAAAAAAAAAAAACCCACTCAGATCCTAAAGGCATCAAATACAGGCTTGAAAAAAATATTTAGAAAGTAAACTGTGAAGTAGGGGGCAGAGTTATATTCAAGCCCATACCATCTACTGCGAAGACAGCGTCTGCCCGGGGACAGAAGAGACCAAGGCAGCCTATCTGTGGGCCTCAGAGGGACGCCCGCCCGCCCGACCCGTGAAGCCACAAGGACCTGCTGCCTCAAGGTTTGCGTCGTAAAGGCCCAGGCCAGGAGTCTGCACGCGCTAGTCCTCTGTCAAAGCACAGTGACGCTGTCTGATGGGAGGCGATCTGCTCTGTTCCCATCAACCAGAGCTCCACATTTGCAATCCAGGGAATCTGCATGATGCTGAGATGATATGCGTCCACACTGGAAATGAGAAGCATGTCCCCAAGTCACTGACAGACTTCGTGTTCACTCCCACTCAAGACTCTGTCCACTGTGGAGTCTCTGCAGGGGATTCCAAGGCAGAAAAAAAAAAAAAAAAATGCAAGACAAAACAAAGTGAAACAAAACAAAAACAGCCTCTAGAGTTTCGTTGCTGTCAAATTTAATGCCAGGCCAAAGATGGTGGTTAAGTCCCCATCATTAAAAACAGTATTAAAATAAACCCAAGCCCTTAGTGAACGCATACTTATTAGAGGAAACTGGACTGTTTGTTTTCAGTGAATCGGTCAGAATCCAGCTGAGTCCAGCCGGTCTGAATCAGAGACGCAGGAACACAAGGCCATCCCCCACCCACGGGTGGGAAATGGATCCCGGTGCACACCGGAGGCAGCGCTGGCCATAAGGGTGTCACCAGACGATCTGAGAAGAGGTAATTTCACACACACTTCTAGTTGGCAGACTGTACTCTTTCTTAATCTCATTCTAAATACAGAGTTGTACATGCTTGTTACATTCTGAGAACTGGAATTACAAGGGTAAGAGCATCTCGCGGCCATTATAAGTCAGAAGAAAAGTATTTGCATAATAAAGTTGAGCCAATAGTGTGCTTTCTTAAGAAAAAAATAAAAAACTGGATTAGCTGGCATTTGGTATCCATCACTGGCTGAACCCAAGTATAAAAATGTCTGGAAACATGAAGAAAGCCAGTTTAAAAAAAAAAAAAAAAGTTTCCTTGGCAGCTCCAGTGTCTAATTCTGTTGAATTCAGCATGTGCTCGTAGATGTGATGATAATCCATTGCTCATACTCTAAAACCAGTTATACTCTAAATGGAGTCATTTTCTACTGTGAAGACACTATTTTCTTATGTGAAAAAGCATTCTAAGTTTTCATCTAGGAACAAGCATTTCCTTAGATACTTGACAAATTAACTAATTAATCTAGACACCACCGTGTGCCAGGCCTTGCTGAGGAGGGAGCCCAGAGCAGGAAGTCCAGGAGCCGGGTGAGGCTCTGAGGGCAGCATGGGGAGGGAGGGTTGTGAGGTGTGCTGCCAGACACAGGCGTGCAGAGGACTAGAGGAGTGGATGGGGCCAGATGCGGAGACCCCGGCTGCCAGCTGCCGTACGGATGGGTGATCACCAAGACAACCAGGTCTGGTACAGGGCAGTTTTGCAGAAGGGGCAGCAAGCGCACCTTCTATTAGTGTGGCCCACAGCAGGACGCCTGGCACAGAAGACGACCATGCAATGTGGGTTTAAACAATCGACCCCCTGACCTGCAGGTGGCCGTGCACATCCACAAAAAACACACTGCGTGGTGAATCCTCTTTGCCAGCTTATCCTCTCCGCCATCTCCTTAGCTGAAAGAGTGGGGTTCAATCGCTCCCTTCTCTGGGCACCCTTTCTTCATGTAGAAATTGAGAGGTTGCTCTAAGTCATGCCCAAAGCCCTCTCCAGACTTCACTGATGCCGTCCATGAAAGCTTTCACCAAACGCCACTCAGCACAGGGACACAAGGAGACCTCTGGCCCCAGAGCCCTGTCATCTCAATTGTTTTAGACATATTTTAAATGGAAAATTGTTTTTTTTCTTTTTGTTTTGCTTTGTTTGCCTAAAGAGTCTGTCGTACTTCCAAAAAAATTTTAAAAATAAATAAAGACCTCAATAAACGTTAAAGCAAAATGCCTTTCATTTTTGTAATGAGTCTGAAAAAATTTTTACTATCCAATAGTCCCAGCCAGCCCTTTTTACAAGAGCATTCTCATTACCTAAATTTTATTGCCAAGAAGTGAAAAGAGAAAGAAATTGTAGATATTTAGGAAAAAAATATGTACTTTTAATAAGGTCAAGTCTTGTTGATTATTGAGATGTCAGAATTTGTAATCAAATTGTATAATCAGAGAACCAGATATAATTTCTATAGGCCCAATTATTGCCCATGCCTATTTTAAACACTATGAATATTCTTGGGAATTATTTTCACCCCCTAGAAGAACTTTCGAGACATGAGCTCACCACAGCATTCAACCACCTGCCAAGCATTTTATTGGTCTCTCTAACCACCCAACGTAATCCTCAAGGTTCCTTTTGAATAAAATTCCAGGCATTGAATGATAGAAAATAGTATTAAGTTGCTTTAAGAGAACAGTCAAGGTAGAACTGTAGAAAAACAGACTGGCAGAGCCTTGCAGAGCACAGGGAAAGAAGGAAATTAACTGGTGGCTAGGCACGGTGGTGGGGATGTAAGTGATTTAATTTTGTGTACACCACACCCTGGACTAGGTAGTGACCAATGTCTGTCTTTCCTGTGACATCTCTGAGGCTCAGGAAGGGTGAATCCGTTGCACAGAACCCCATAGCTGGTGAGTAGAAGGACCTGGACTGCAGCCTCATCTGTCCTGCTCCATATGAGTACAGAGTGCTCTGCCCCACGGCCACCTCTGCTGTGAGCACATTTGGTTTGTCTTGCATTCCAGCTGAGCCTGCAGAGGCAAGTGTGCCTCTGCAGGGTCGCGGCGGCAAAGATCTCAGCATTTTGTACAGTGAGCCATGAGCGCCTCAACGCTAACTTCGCCTTTTGTTTGAGTATATTGTCAGTGGATGTATTCTGGTTGCTCCCATTATCCTGAACTACAGACCCTGAAATTAGGTCCTCCTCTATGGCAATACACCCTGTATTGCTGGCTGATTCAAATAAAAGAACTTAATTAATTCAATCTTCCTGGATTTTGGTGTTATTTGTGAAGGTGGTAAAAGAATGACACTCTCGTGGATTTCAGAGTCCTTGTTTTTTCCTCTTCATTCAAGTCCTCAAAGCCTCAGTAGCCCACATCCCCACCAAAAACTGGTCACAAACCCGGACTAACAAGAGTGCAGTTTCCTTTGTGTATGTGTGTGTGTTTTTTTCTTCTTAATTTACACTCATAAATGTGATTGAACAACCAAACTCATCACCGTCTAAATGCCCCTGAAGAAGTCTTTGTTCATACATTGAGTAACAATTTCTTGTATGGTCTTACCCTTAAAAATCTTTAATCTTTACACCTGGGGTTGACCAGATGTTCAACAATTCCACTCAAAATCTAACAAGTGATTTGACTTTATATAAAACAGGTTGCATTCAGATTAGATGTCAGTCTAAACTTTACCATAGAGGCTGATACACCATTTAGTCAGTTGACTATCCCAAGGTGGCCAGGAGACATTTAAAACTGAAATGGATAGGTGCAATTCTGTTGAAAGAAAGGTGATATTGTTTCCATGTTTTATCCAAGTTGCTTTGTTTCTCACAGACGAGTAGAAATGAAGCCAGGCAAGAACTGGATCTTCAAAAGAACATGAACAAGCCACTGCTTGTTTGTACCTGTCCTGCCTCCATGCAATTTACTGTAATGCATGGCACTAAACCACGCCATGCCCATCGGAGTGCCTGAGACACAGGAAGTAATGAATGGGAAGCTGCTGGCCAGGGCTGCTGAGGAGTGAGTGATACATGCTGATCCTTGGGAGTAAGTGATATTCCTACTTCTCCGCGAAGGAGAATCAGACTCCGATCTGAGTGAAACAACACCATGCATCTAGTAAGTGTTCCAATAGGGATGTGGGCTCAGATCATCTGATTTTCAGAAATACTTATATTGACAGGATCCATGCCTTTGGTGATATTAACAGAGTTTCAAACTGCAATTTTAATTGAGATTTATTAAATCACAGTCCTATGTCTTTGAACTCATTAAACAGTGTTTTCAAAACATGCTGACATTAAAACTCACACAATAACGTGGACCCAATTGCCTTGACTTTCCTGAATTCGGTCACTTCCAACCTAAGGAAAAGCTAATGAATCTACAAGTCCAAAGTAACGCATGAACTTCCTGTTTCTTTATTCTTTCTCAGGTTTTGAAGAAGCTGAAATTTCCTTTGGGAATCCTGCACTGTCTCTGTTACATCATTTGTTTTTATTTATTTATTTATTTTTAATAAGTAGTTTAGCAAATGTCCTAGGAGACTCCCATGCAGAAGGTACTTCACCTGGTTCTGGATCCAGGAACCGTGTTTTTGCAGCGGCTGTAAATGTCAGTAGCTGTATTCCAGAACGGTTTTCCTCAATCCCATGGTTTCCCTTCCCAAACACTGTAATTTGCAACAGCAATGGTGAGCTTGTGATGCTTTGAGACTCCAGAACTTCTCCTTCCTGATGTCTTTTATGGCTTGAAAGAAATCAGCAACCCAGGGCTGAACCTTGGATTCTCATGTAACTCAACTTTTCATTGAAGCTATTGTAACAGGTTTCCATGCATAAAGAGAATCAGATTAACCTTCAGCTTTGAAGGGGTTTAGTTTTCTCTAAAGTTAGTCTGGAGTTGTGTTTTCAGACATGCTTACTTGTGTGTATATGTGCTTTAGTTTTTGCATAAAACTTTGGCTGAGATTATGCATATATACATATACATATACATACAGATGTGAAATAAAAAAAAATGATTATAAAAGGGGGAGGAGAAGAAACCAAAAGAGGAGGCATACAAGGAGAAAAAGAATGGGAAGGGGAGAGAGAAGAAAAAACAGGATAAAGGATAAGGAAGGGCGAGCGGGACTTTTGCTTTTCACTACAGTGGTGGATAGGACCAAGAGCCAATGGCCTAGAATCCTCCTGCCTGTATAAGCCCCCCATTGCCGTCCCTCCCCAGGCTCCAGAGACCTCAAAGGGCCAGTTCCTCACTGCAGTTTAAACCTGCTCCTCCAGGGATATGAAATTCAGAAAAGGTCTTTTCTTTGTACCCTGTACTGCTTTGATCCCATGTGACACATCTAATCATTTAATGACAAAATGGAAAAAGAAATGCATTCTCCTCCTCCCGCTATCCTTCCAGGAGGATACTCACCGGAATAGACAAAAGCCAAACATTTTAAAAAATGAGAACAAGTACCCAGATTAATTGTCATCTTAAAATCGAAATGTTTGTTTAGAATCCTCGGGACTTTAGAAAGTTTCTTTTGCTACATAGCAGTAGTGATCCAGTGCTGCTAATGGCTGTGATTACATTGTAACTGCCTCTCCGTTTTTTAAAAGTATTTTAATTGCTTTTTTAACTAAAAGACCTTTAATCTCATTACTCTTGAAATATTTGTGTGTGGTGTGTATGTAAAAATGAGTTAAAAGGGACTTTTCTAATAGACACCTTACCAATATCCCTGGTACATAGCACTGCCTTTGGAATAATTTCACATGCATTTAGCACTTCAGCTAAAGGATCTGTTACAGAAAGGCAAACAGTTAAGCAAAGAATTAAGAGCTTATTTTTGCCATTGTTCCTAGTATTTGCTTAATATTTATATTGCATTTGTATTTGTGAAGCCTAGTATAAAATCTCTTATTTTAAGGAACTTTTTATATGCTCAAGGTCTTGAAATAAGGCCCCTGTTTGGACATGGGTTCACTGGTGTCTCTGAAGGCTCACAGCATGTGGCATTCCTGGCTCTGTGTGTACTGGTCATTTTCCCTGAGCACCGCTGATGCCATCCTCCTCTGAAAACTGTGCAAACCCCTGATAAATCAGTAAAAATTATCTGCTCTTTTGTCTTTTTTTAAGATCAATATTTGGTTGTCACATTTTGAAAGAAAAATGTTGACTGCAGAGAGTCTTGTCTAAATTATCCTACGTTTAAAGTGTTGAAAGGAGAGGACGTCACACATGTCATGGATACTCTTCTTTAAGCTGTTAAATATCATATTGAAGATTTCTACCTAATTGGGGCAAAATGATCTGAATGGAAAGCCATGCACTTAATCTACTGAGAGTTGATGAATACTGCAGGAATTTAAAATAGTCATTCATTTCAATCACCCCCTCCCCCAAAGTCAAACTGAAAGTTTATTAGAAATCGCAAAGCCATCCGAAAATTGTTTAAGCTTTAATTTATGTTTCAAATGTATTATGTGGTGATAACCACAAGGAAGGGGAGATGTGTTGAGAATACAGTGTAACATAACAAAATAAATATAATAATTATCTTCCTCTGTTGTTATTGTTTGTATTTCCCCTAAGAGGAGCAGAGGCATCCTATTGGTAGAGAAAGCTGGCTTCATGTGTCTTTGGTTGTACATTCAAAAGTACTCAGAGTAACCTAGATTGACTGGCCCTATCTAAGAGGCGGACTCCCTCCCACAGAGAAGGGCGGGACACATCCTAGGACTGCAGGGTGGGACGCATTTCTGGCACCAGAGGAGCACCCCTTGGTCTCAGACTCTGGGGATCTGTGTGGGCCTGGGCCTCATTCATTCCACTGCTTCCCCCACACAATGCCCAGGCCTTGGTGGGGGGTGGGGGGCGCTGCTTTACACTGCTTTCAGAAGAGGGCTTTCAGAGTTTTACTGTAAGAAATTGATGACATTTCAGACATGTAGCAGTGTTTATGGCACTGCTCATGACATACCAGTGATAGAGATTTAAGCCCATATATTGTTATTTTAAATAATAGTCTCCCGTAATTGCACCCCCCAACACACACACACACACACATAGACACACACACACAAACACATAAACACATACACACACACCCCATGCTACATCTACATCCGTATCTACAGCCACAACTACATCTGTATCTACGGTCTTAGGCTTACCTTTGAATGCTGCCAAAATGTTTCCTTGTTCATAAGAACAAATAGAAAATAGCACCAATAAAAAAGTTCCCCATGTTTGTAAATTAGCAGAAAGGGACCAGCTGTCGAGCTAGCAGGATTCAGAATTGCAATTAGCTGTAAGGCAGCACCTCCGTCACTCTGCAACTGGGTTAGAAACAGACAGATAGCAATGTGACTTTCAGTTTCTCTTTTGTTGTGAGTACATGGCCACCTTGGACAATTAATAATCTTAAGGATAAGGGGCTTATATTATATCTTATTTTTTTTTCTCTCTGTCTTTCTCTGTGTGTTTCTGTGACAGGGACAAAGAAAGGATTAAGAAAACAGTGACAAACTCTTGATTTGAATCAGAGTTAGATTAAATGAACTTTACTTCCAAAGTAATGAGTGTTTTAAAAAGTAGATTCTGTTTCATACTCTTGAAGCCACCAGGTCAAAACACCCAGAAGAGAGTGCCAGGCACTAAAGTGTGTGGGCTGGTGGTGTTGGCAGGTCCCTGTGCCAATGTCCCCTGGGTCTGGCCCAGAAGCCATCTCCCTCCATGGTTCATGAGGCACCTGGGTATTGGGAGGATTGAGTGTCCACATCAATGAGTGAGAAATCAGCACAGACGAAGTTGGAGAGAGGGAAGAGAAAAAAAAGAAAGGCCAAATAATATTTTCTGCACAATTTGGCTGAACGTTGCTTTCTCTTGTCCAACTTTTGTTTATCATGGGAAGGATCCTCTGCTGTAAATGGGGCTGCCTGCCATAAAAATGACTCTTCACCCCTGTAAAGAGAGTTGTCATTATATTTTTCCGCAGCTGAGTTATTCAGGGAAAATAGAAGGCATCGGGCAGCTGACCCACAGCAACAAAGGTCCTCTACTGTCAGTTTCAGCCCTGTCCTTCTTAAAACTAAAATTTACCTCGAGTCTCTGCTGCTTCTGCTCTCTTTCATCAGAGGGGGAGCTGCACCTGACAGTGGACACAGATGGGAGGCCTCCTCGAGACGGAGAGTGTGCAGGTTCCACACACACGTTGCCTGTGCCTGCCCTTATTGAAAATTACCTTTGTCCAGTAATAGTCAGATTGAACAAGCTGTTTTATTGTTTTGTTTTTCCTACTCATTGGAAGGAAAAGGGACGCTGGGGCTGGGGGAAGAGGGCAAAGGATAGCAAGATTTCTGCTGCTTCTTCTCCCTGAAACAATGATCTGTATGACATTGTCTATTCAGGGTGGAAGGCAGGCTCTCGAGTAAAGCAAGACAAATGTGATGTCCTGACTGATGATTCCTTAGATACTGAGTCAATGAACTGATTATCGCTGCAATTACATTACCAGTGTCAACAGATACCGCCTGTAGACACTGAGTTAACAATTAAGTGGGTTCCTGGCCCTGAGACCTCACTCCATAGCAAACCCTGTGTAAATTCTTCCTTTGAGATACCTTCATGGACGAATCTGAGGCCTGGGAACAGAGCAAGGCTTGTCCTGACCATGGTGTGACCAACCGACAGGCTTCCCTGCTTTCGGGGATGGGATCTCCCCCTCGGAGGAGGGACTTCTGCACTCCAAGATCAGACTTTATTGACATCTGTAAATTAAGTGAGTTAAAAAATAAGAAGGTAAATGTGGCCACATGCAAATGCTCATTACTTGTTCCACCGTCAAGAAGTCACGTGATGATGACAACCACTTGCATTTTTGGATAAAATGAGGTTTCTTATGTTTTTAAGAAGCTTCCATACCAGAAAAACAAATTTCCTAGCAAAGGATAGTGAGTTTCCCTCTGAGTTTGTGTTTCTGAATAAATCACAATGCGCTCCCCAGAAGGCCCTACGAGGGCTGTTTGTCCCAAGCTCATGGCGCTGGGGTACAGGGCAGTGGTCCTGCTCCTTGCCTTCAGAAGCCAAATGCACTCGCCCTGACTCCCTTCCCGGGGTCTGCTGGGCAGCCTGCACTTGATATAGAAAAAAAATGCATCATCTTTGCTTTCCTCATGTTCTCCTCTCCCAGATGCAAGGGGCACTATGGGAGGAAGGGAGGGTACCATGTTCTGGGTTTTCAGACCCAAGCATTTAGTCACATGAGCTCATTTCAAAGAAATTAAAAAGTCAAATAAAAAGATCATCAGGCTGGGCATGGTGGCTCATGCCTGTAATCCCAGCACTTTGGGAGGCTGAGACGGGCGGATTACAGGGTCAGGAGATCAAGACCATCCTGGCTAACACAATAAAGCCCCGTCTCAAAATTACAAAAAATTAGCCCAGCATGGTGGTACGCCCCTGTAATCCTGGCTACTCGGGGGGCTGAGGCAGGAGAATCGCTTGAACCCAGGAAGCAGAGTTTGCAGTGAGCCAAGATCACACCACTGCACTCCAGCCAGGTGACAGCCCAAGACCCTGTTTTATAATAAATAAATAAAGATCATTACACTTTTTTCCCTGAAACACATCAAGGGCAACAACTCTGACACGTGATACAAAAACCAATGGGCGGTAAGTACACCGTGCTGGCTTTCCAGGCCTGCGTTCACACGGTTCTTTCAACACTAAATCGACAGCTCTGAGGGTGAAGACAATGTGAAGGAATTGTTTTTGAGTATCCATTAGATTCTTTGCAACCAACTCAAAACATATGAACGGTGATTCGAAAGTCACCCGACAGCGGCTGAGGATGGATCTGGATGATGAATCAAGTGGAGCCGGCAGACGCGTGTGGCCGTGAGGATATGCTTCTCCCCAGGGCCTTGCTGGGTGACGGAGGGGGGTCTTCAAGCACAGTGACATTGCTGAAGTTTTAAAGAATGATTTTTCTTCTAGGAAATGATACGACCTTCAAAGGAGAATTTCATTTTTTTTTTTTAATTCTTCTACAAGCTTCTGGGTCAGTGACAAGTAACTCTAATGAATATTTTAAGATGTTTGTTGTTGATCTGGATTGATTTCATTGAGGTGTCAGAAGCATGGCAGGGAGGGGAAGAAAGGGGATGATAAGTGAGAAAGGAGAGAGGAACGTATTTTCTTATGTGTACATATATGTGTACTGCAGGTTCATATGGATAATTGAAAAATCACTATTAAAGTTGGATTAATCTATTAGACACCAAGTGCATACCACTTCCAAGGGAAAGCAGTCTGGCTAGAATCAAGATTTGTAGGCTTCCCGTCATGCTCTACTTATAAAAACAAACAAACACACAAATGAGCCAGAGGACTGGTCCCATTTCTCCTTTTAATCAAATTTACATCATAGAATCTAATGAAACTGAATCTACCACAGGTTACCAGCTGATGCATCCTAAACATTCCCTCCACATCCAACTTGCATAGTTTCTGAACCCTGATGCCATCCGTGCATAATTTTACATTAGCATTATTTTATCGCTAATCAATTTGAATTTGATGAATTCAAAGGACTCCAGATTATCAGTATTTTCTGAAGTGAACTTTAGAAACTGTAGACTCCAGACATAATTTTAACCACTTAGAACCATGGGCAGCAAGTATAAAACGTCTGTGGTGCAAGTATTTCTTCTAAAAGAGAAATGTTGGTTTTGAGAAGGAAAACATGTAGTCAGTGCTGACAACGAAGATGAAGACGCAGATGAAAACAGACACAGAGGTCATGGTGGCAAGGAAGGGCTGGAGAGCTGATGCCCAGCACTTAATCTACCTCAAGAGGGCGAAGAGATCTCATGAAGCTAGGAACTGGCCCCATGGTCAACTAGGCACCCCAATTAAAGAGGGTGATTGTGATACTGTCATATAATAAGAAATATATGTTTGATCTCTGCCCATGGCTCCTGTCGCACAGCTCCTTAAATGTTTGGAATCTCTGCAGGGATAAGAGTCTCTTTTGTAGCCAGGTGTGGTGGCTCACACTTGTAATCCCAGCATTTTGGGAGGACGAGGCAGATAGATCACGACTTCAAGAGATTGAGACCATCCTGGCTAACAAGGTGAAAATCCATCTCTACTAAAACACAAAAAACTAGCTTGGAGTGGTGGTGGATGCCTGTAGTCCCAGCTACTTGGGAAGCTGAGGCAGGATAATTGCTTGAATCCGGGAGGCAGAGATTGCAGTGAGCTGAGATCATGACACTGCACTCCAGTCTGGTGACAGAGGGAGATTTCATTTCAAAAAAAGAATGTCTTTTGTCTACTAATGAGATGATTGGTGGCCGGAGTCCCCTAGATAGCTTCAGGGTGAAGCAAGTGACCCAAAAGACCAAGGTTGGTTAGAGGATTGAAACTTTCAACCCATCCCTCCCCACACCTCTGGGAGAGGAGAGGCAAGTTGAATTAAGCATCAATGGCCAATGACATCATCAACCATTCCTATGGAATGAAGCCTCCATAAAACCCAAGGACAAAGCTCAGGGAGCTTCTGGATTACTGAACACATGAACTTGTCTGATAGGGGCTGTGCCCAGAAAAAGCAGGGAAGTGTGGCTCCCACTTCCTCACACCTTTCCCTCTGCATCTGTCTGTTCATCTGTGTCCTTTGTAATATATTTCATAGTAAATGAGTGAAACATTTGCTGTGGATTACAGGGTCAGGAGATCGAGACCATTCTGGTCTCAATCTTTCATTTGGCTGTTCACCTGTATCCTTTGTAATATCTTTCATAGTGAATGAGTAAACAGGAAAAAATACAGATACAAGACAGCAGTCACCCCTGCTGGGGCGTCAAGACGGCTGTGTGAAAGCCAGTTTATGGTCCTCTATGAGGAGAAGAGATGGACAGAGGTAAGAAGAGGGCTTCCCTCTGTTGATATTTGGGTGGCAAATTCAGGCGGGTGCCACACCAGCCCAGCGGGCTCATGGGAGCCGATTGGTAAAAGTTCGGGAACTCACAAGATGGTTGTTGAACCACTGGAGGCTTGAAATCAACCATGAAACGAGGATTTACATCCTAGAAATTGGTAGACGCTGCATTTCAGATTCCCACATCCTGCCCGCCCAGGAGAACCCATTTACAAGCTCACCATACCAAGTTTTCCGAGTGCTGAGGGGTAAAATGGTCATTGTATATGGCTGAGGCTTTTTCTTTTGGGAGACAGACAGACACACACGTACACACACACGCACACACACACACACACACACACACACACACAATTATTTAGATTTGGTTTTGTCTGAATTTCAGAACTGATATCTACACTTACAACCAATTCAGCATCTAGAGGGAGCTGATACAGCGGTGAGCATACTGATGGATGGGAGAAGCAGTGACGCGAGAACGGTGTCTTTGGCAGCTGCCAGGTGGAGACGTGGGCTTGGTGTGTGCGTTCGTCATGGTGTCACCTGTTTCTGTTTGGAGTAAGAGCAATGGGCGTCCTGCCTCTGAGGAAGACCAAAATGTGAATGCACTTTTCCAGACTCAGAGAAAGGGGGATTCGGTGGGCCTTACACACAGAATCCGCACTATTCAGCTTGACTGCTCACCTGGGCTCATCATTGAAGGGAAGAAAAATCTGATCAGGGACTGGCCAGGACTCTTCTCCATTCTCTACCTTGTGTACAGGAAAAGGAACAAACCCCACGCACTGCCACACATAGGAAAAGTACACATCGAGGTTACTTCTGCAGTGGTTTTTAAATTCTACTGAGCGTAAGACATTCCTGGATTTCCTATGAGAACAAATTCCACCCCAGTTGTTGAGGTGACTAGGCTTTGAGTGCCCTGAAGCTTACACACTGTGGGCTGGAATCTACATAAAGACAAAGAGGACAACGATCATTGCATTTCATATCTTCATAAAAGTCTAAGCTCAAGTAGACGTTTCTGAGTCACCTTTCCAGAGCCTGGAAAGGAGCTGTGAACGTAGAAGTTTCAAAAGCCTGGCCCCTTAGCTTCCCGGCAAATGAAGGAAACCTTCAGATTTCACAGCTCCAGGGCAGGGTCTTTGAAGCAGGGTCAGTTGGTCCAGCCTGTCCCTCAGCTTCATTGCAAGTCCTACGGGGACTTGAAGCATCCCTGCACAGTGGTGCACACTGAACCATGTGAACATCAAAGTCCTGAGTACATGCAGTCCGGAGTGTCTTCTATGTCCAGATAGGAACTAAGACAGAAGGCCCCTAAAAACCTCCCTCCTTGCACTGTGCCCTGAGGGAGTTTCCGGGTCGGGGTGGTGAGAGGCCAATGGGATATTCACAATAGACATACACAGCAATAAGTCTGCACTACACAAAGTTGTCCTGGAGGCTCAGTACGTTGGGGACCTGGACCAGCAGCAAGCGCGGGGCCCAGCCGCACCTGGAGCTTCTCTATCCAGTGGAAGGGGGTGAAATCAGATTTATACAGGGCACCTCTAAAAGGCCAAAAACAAAGGAGACTGATGGAAAGAAGATAGACAAAGGCAGACTCACAGGGTGCCCAGCTGTCCTTGTCTGCCTGGGAATCTCCTGATGACACCCTTCAACATCTTGCCTCTGGAAACAGCACTCGGTTCTGTGCAAATGCAGATGGGTGGTCACTTTAAGGGAGAGGCGATAGAATTGAAGCTTCAGTAACCTTAACACTTTGGGAGGCCGAGAAGGGCAGATCATCTGAGGTCAGGAATTCAAGGTCAGCCTGATTAACATGGTGAAAACCTATTTCTACTAAAAGTACAAAAAATTAGCCAGGCATGATGGTACACACCTGTAATCCCAGCTACTTGGGAGGCTAGGGCAGGAGAATCGCTCAAACCCGGGAGGAGAAGGTTGCAGTGAGCCAAGATCGCACCACTGCACTCCAGCCTGGGTAACAAGGGCAAAACTCCGTCTCAAAATAAATAAATAAATAAATAAATAAGTTGAAGCTTTCACCCAAGGCAGCAGCCACAAGGGTGAAGTGAAAAGGGGGCAATCAGAGAGGCACTGAAGAAGTGACTTGCAGAGCACAGCCAGCCTGGATGTCAGGTAAAGGACGTGGGGCGTGGGATGGTCTTCTTCTGATGTTCAACCATGACAGTGACTTTCAGCCACATTACAGCGTTGACCCCTTGCCCCCATTGCAAATCCTTCAACACGGTGACGTTAAGGTTTTCCTTTTTAAACTAATATTTGATTTTATGTTGTTTGTATCCGCTGGTGATAAAGTTATTTTTGAAATGTTTGAGAAGGAATTTAGTGGAGGAGAGGAGAATGAGAAGTTTTATTTTTCTGGCTGTTTAAATAGAAATCTTTCTTTATTATTCCATCAGTGAGCATGTTCCATAGTAAATTTTCTCCCAAATATCCTCAGTCAACTTGAACCTTAAAAAATATGCATTTTAAGTTCAAATTTTATCTTGCAAGTGATGGAGATTGTCATCCAAAGAACATTTTTTTGAAAACATAAAAATTTCTTATTAGGTCACATGTATTTATTTTCCCTCAATCATTTATTAGATTCACACATTGCGTTGCCTATTCTGGGCATATCTAGCCTCATTATAAAACAAAAAATGTTATTAAAATAATCTAAATTGTCATTAGCTACTAAGATATGCAGATTAGTGACAGGTATTTGATTTTGGATTTTATAACCATAAATTATTCCTAAAGCATTCCGTTTTCCCTAAGTCTGGATACATTGAGTCAACATCTAAGCTTCTTGCTTTTGTCTTTCTTCAATAGGCCTGTGAAACAAGCGTGACTGTCCCGGGTGAGTAAATCAAGCAGATTGCCATCACTGCAGCTTTCCCCATGCACTGGGGACCAACAATGTTCCCTACTATCTGCACCCCATTCACAGCCCTCCGAGCCCTTGTCTAGTTGTGCTAATCCCAGCACAGCAGGCTGCACACATGCAGATGTGGGAGGGGTGGCAAGCTTGCCAAGGAAAATCACAGTCCGGGGTATGCAGGACAAGTTTGCCGCTGTTCTTAGTACACACACCTGCCCACCACTTTACGATTTCCATGTTTCTCACGATGTTTCTTCAGACCGAGGGAGATCTGCTCTCTTGTTCTTCTGCCCATTTGTTTTGCTGTGCTCCAAGGAAGAAAACACAGAGTTACTGGCGTGGATGCTAAACACAAGGCTTCACTGCGCGTTCCAGCTCCACGCCTCTCCTTAGTTTTAATTCATGCTGTTGACTCCATGTCCCCCCTGCCCTCGTCCAGGTGGCCTGCACTCCTTCCAGCAGTCACCAGCAATCCTTTTGTTTCTGTCCTCACGGCTGCATGGGACACGAGTTCAGAGGAGAATGAAGTGTGAGTAGAAAGCATCTTCAGCCAAGGCCAGAAGTGCCCTTGTGGTCCTCTCCCCTTTTATTACATGGCAGGTGATTGGATCTCCTCCAGGCTGATACTCACCCCGGGCTCATTCAACTGCTCTGAGACTACAGTGCGTTTCATAAGATTTTCAGCTTCAATCTCTTTTCAAATAGGTAGCTAGAGAGAAAACCTATTTAAAAAAAATATTTCACTGCTAAAGCTATAGAATAAAAGCCCTGTCTTCCCCTCATCACCGTAGGCACAGTTGTGATTTTATTATTTTATATTGAGAACAACTAAATTCATTCTCACCCCCAAAAAGAAAAAAAAAAAAGCAGTGTCCTTCATAGCATGGAGCGGGTGCTTCTCTTACAAATCTTTATCCAGGCAGCTTTGCGCAGCGTTCCTACATTCGAAACAGCATTTTAATAAAAATGGAAGAAAACAATTACAGCACGATTGAAGATATCATTTTTGGCCACCATTCTAAGTACAAACCTATGAATTTGCAACCCATAATGCTTCATGTTTCCATGGAAGAGCATAAAATTACATCATTTTCTGGCAGTGTTGCCAGAGTTTGGGAGATTATAAATATTCAGAATTCCTTTGGAGGATTCACAATATCTGCTTTCTGCTCCACTTTCTCTGTTATTTGGTTTTCTGAGCTAAGCCATGTGAACCTCGGCTTTGGATGTACAACAAGTGAAAACAAGAACTGCACATTTCAAACAGATTTCATAAACAAACTGTTCTGACTTCATGTCAGGCAGGGCTACGTGAAATTTGGTTTTCTCCACCAAATTCGGCTCCCAGCTGTGATGTGTCAAGTCAAACAGGAACAAGTAATTGTATTCAACCCTTAAAATGGAGCTCCCAACTGACATCTCATATTAACAATATCAGAAAGCAGGTCTGTTTGTCTTTTAAAAATAGTCACTACTTGGTAGCTTTGAATTCAAACATTCCACAGTGGCGTTCCGCTCAGAGTTGTGTGGCTGTGGACAGGTGGTAGGGAGGCAGCTGAACCAGACTCTGGGGCCGCACTGACCCTGCGTGGGGAGACACAGCCTGCAAGCCTCCACCCTGTAAGACGTTACAGCAAAAGAAAACAAAGTTGGCTTTGTGGGCATTATGCTGAACAACTTATCTTTAATTTCTCCAACGTAGCAAATGAAAAGTTGGTGTCTGAGGGACTGTCCACGTTTAAAATGAGACCTCTGAAACTGAGAGTCCCCAAATAATTCTCCTGTTTTGACTCATTCTGTCTATTCTCAGGGTGTAGAAAGAGGATATCCTTCTGTGGCTGCATGAGCAATGGGAAAGCAGTAATCACCTTTCTCTGCAAACACTTGGGAGGCTTGGTCAGCCGGGCCCTGGGGCACAAGACCTCTATCTCTAACCTTAAGGATTACACTGGCTAGAAGAGGGTGCAGTTGTGTAGACACAGGGCAGGGTGTAATCAGGTACCTAGATAAGTGCAGTGCACAGAAATGCCTGGCCCAGGGCTTCAGGGAGGCACCACAGGGACCTGTTACACAAAAGTGTAAGAACACATTGAGAGCAGAGGGAAGAACAGGCATGCAGCCTCTTTAAATCCATTTGCCTGGAAAATGGAATCTAGCACCACAGTGGCTATGGCTGCACACCACGTAACTACAGACCTTTCCTTACTCAGCAGTTCCCCAAGGGGAGGAAGGCAGAGTGTGATTCCATGACCGCAAAACCAAATTCAGGTAACATTTGGCTGCCGTCCTTTAAATGCCGATATTTTCAAACTTAACCAATTCAGTATCCTATGACTCCATTTATTTTTCACCATTTTGAACTCTCTCTGTAGGCCGATTGATTTGAAAATTAACATGACTGAGACGCGTTCGTTCTGATGTAATGGCCTTTTTAAGGAGATATAGTTGATCACTTTTACAATTTAAAAATGCCAACTTAAAAACAGCATTGGTGGAATATGATTATGCAAATCACAGTGTTAACAAAATTTACACATAAATGAGAGCATTCTTTCCCATCATAGTTCTTATTAAAACACTGGGAAGTAAATTATCTGCAGAAAAGTACAGTATAAAAATGTATTAAAAGCTGTAAGAACTAAATTGAAATGTCAAACTTAGTTATTTATATTAAAGCCCAGCACAGCCCAGCAAAACAGGTGATGGACCATTCATAAGCTGTTTGCTGGAAACAGAAGGTTCCTTTTGCTCTCCCGACAGCTCCTGTCTTCTCGGCCTCCCTGTGGGCTCCTCTGTGGACAGGTCCAGTTCCCCTAGTTTTTCATAATTCTTGAAGTTCAGTGTATGATTTATTTTTATACATCAAGTTTGAAGATCTAAATTCCAGGGCCAGTACTTTCAATTCTTTCAATAGTTTCTAGACTATTTTCATCTTGAAATATAGAGCTGATACACCAAAGACCATCCATAGATCTAAAACGTCATGAAAACGACTACCCCAAAGCACTGAGCAAACTCCTCATCTGAAATGACAATCTTGCTCAAGGAGCGTTTCTTTGCCCTCCCTCTGTCTCCCCCACCTCCTTCCTGCCCTCTTTCTTGTACACTTTTGGGCGTCCAGCCCCATCTCCCGGCCTACTACGTCTGTGCCCAGACAATGGAGCCCCAAGCATGAAGCATGTCCCGTGACAGAGGCCCCACCCACCGGAGCTTTCAAGTTGATGGGAAGCGGTGGCACTTGAGCAGGACATGGCTGGCCTGCGGGACCATGACAGGGCACCCTGTGTGCTCGGCGGTGCGTCCGGCCTTTGTGCAGGGCGCCCTGTCTGCCGGGGCTGCCACAGCTGAGCAGCTGCACTGGGAAAGCCAACTAAGCAGAAAGCACTCCCCAGCCGGCCTCTGATTTCTCACATTTAATTACCTGATTTCCCTTTCCTGCGGTCATGGAGAAAATGGCATTACATCACGCACCATGTAGCTCTGGAAAAGCATTGAATGTGTCTAATAGAGCCACTGGTGACAAGCACAATAGATGTGCCCCTTGTTTCACATCGGATATTAGACCCTCCAAACAAGTGTGGTCATTCCTGCTCTGAAGATCTTCAATAGGAAACAAAGGCAGTAGGTTTCGGTGGTGTCACCCGAGCACCTCACAGAGAGAAAAACTTTATTTGCCCTCTCTGGGCTTGCCAAGCCTCCTCCAAGTCTTGGGGAAATGAAAATAACTTTTAGAGGTATTTCCTTATAGCTATAAATGCAGAGATTTCATTTAAATCTGAGACGCTCTCACTCCACAAGAACCACCATACGTTACGTGAATCCATTCAGATACATTTTCATCTTAAAGCAGGCACAGCTGCACGCTATTTTCAACTAATTCATGACATCGTGTAGAACTCAGGAATGGAAATCTCCTCTCCAAAGCGAATGGAAGGCAAAAGGACACAGTGATTGCTCCACGTTTAGACAAAAGCGATGACACTATACCCACATCTGCAGATACATTCCAAGTGTTGCCATGTGATTCAGCTGGGTTGATCGATGACAACTTACCTCTCAGTTTGAATTATGTGGCAACCCCAGGAGTACTGATCTTAGCCCTTGCCTGGTGTTAAGATGACCTCAACAACATGTGTAGCCACCTATGAAGACCCTGTTTCAAAACCTCGCTTGCATCATAGATTCAGACGGTGTTCAATTGCTAAATAATTAGCAGATTATAAGACAACAATATCTTCTATCACTTATCTGCTAAGATGTCATTTTTATTGCTACAATAGAGTATGCCAAGGAGCACACAAACACACAGGCACACACACAAACACACAGGCACACACACAGGCATGCGCAGAGATGCATCTGTATGACCCTTTTGCCATCAGATACTGGAAATGGACAACAAGTAGCCCCTGTGTTTGACTGGATACACATTAATACAGATATGAATACAGATGTGTTGAGCACCTGCTCAAAGGCCCTCATGGATCAAGGAAGATGAGATATAGATGACTCCTGATTTTAAGACCATTGATAGGAAAGATAAAACATGAACAACTTGCTGCTCTACAAAAAGGGAATTGAGGGTCCTGAGAGGCACACGTCCCGTTATTGGGGTCTGAAGGGCTGAGTGATCACAAGAAGCTTCACTCTGCGTTGGAGGAGCACAGGGCTCTCCCAGCCGAGGGGGAGGAGGGACCTCTTGTGATAGATGAGGGATGCATGTGTAGATGGTGGGCGTCCCCCTGTACCCCAATGGAAAGGTGAGAAGGCAGTTCTGGGGAGACAGATGATGAGCCTTCACACCATCTGTGAGTGGGCATTTAGTGGTATGGAAGTGTCAAGGAATGGAGATGTTTATGGAACAGGAAAGAGCCACGAGATAGCTCAGTGTTAGGGAGGTCATTTGGCAATATGATTCCAAATGGCCTAGAGTGAGTTGAATTAGCGCTTTACAGTCTGAGACAGTCTGAGAAGTGATGGTGTGGGGGTATGGGAGGAAGGTGCAGACCAGACAGGAAGGCCATTGGTGTCTCCAGGGCTCGACTGACACCCATGTGGATGAGGAAGAAAGGGAGGCCAAGATGCTGCTGGGCGTCTGAGCTTGGCAGGACCAGGAACCAAGTCAGGAGAGGCATCGTGGGAAAGCTAACCTATTGAGCGGTATTGGGATATTTGAGTTGAAGGTAACTGGTTTGTTTTCTGAGTGTTGGTTGCCAAACCAACAGTTAAATAAGTTTGGAATTTGCAAAAGACTTTGAGTCATCTTGGTTGAGGCTTTCGAGGCTTACAGGAGCGAACTGAGAGACAGAAGGGAAAATATGGACAGGTGGAAACAAAGCTTTTGCAGCATTCCCATTGGTTAGCAACAACTGGTGTAAGAAGTGAAAATGGAAGCTGGCAGAAGGAAGAACCCTCTGCAAGCCCCACACTCGCTTTTCTGTATGGCTGGCATTACCTGTGGGCACTTGTCATAATTAAATGACCCAGCATGGGTGCGTTATTACCATCTGAGTCCACACTTGATTTGGGCTTCCTTAGTTTTTTTCCCAAAGTTCTTTCTCTTCTCCAGAGTCCCATCCGGAATACCACATTACATTTAACATGTCTCCTTAGGCTTCTCTTGGCTGTACCAGTTTCTCAGACTTTTTTTTTGACAACCTCAGTTGTTTTGAGGACTCCTAGTCAAGTATTCTGTAAATCGTTTCTCAACTGGGACTCGTCTGGTATTTTACTCGTGATTTGGCTGGGGCTATGGGTTCCTGGGAGAAAGATTCAGAGGTGGAGTGGTAGTTCCGTTTTATCATGTTAAGACTGCATACATTTAGTGTGACTCACCACCATTGGTGTTGACCCTGATCATCTGGCTGAGGCAGTGCTTGACACTATAAGGCTGCTCGTTCTCACTCTAACCCCTTTTCATGTTGTACTCTGTGGAAGGAAATCTCTATGCATAGTCCACCATGAAGTGGGGAATTAGGATCCAACCCTCCCCCCGGAATTATTCTGCCCAGGAGATATTTCTGTTCTTGATGGGAGATATTTTAAGGGGTAAAGAAAGCAATATGAGTGACATCTTATTACATAGGCTCCTTTTAGTTCAAGGCAAACTCATCAGCAGGGACAAGGGCAGCTGTGATGTCAGGGAAGGCTTTGGAGGCTGGAGAGGACATGAAACCTGCAATGCCCTACCAGCTAGAGGTGAGGCTAAGCTTTCTAAGTTTTGCTAAGTAATACCGAGGTTTCACTCTTGTTCCTTGGAACCAAGTTAATTTCAGAACTACAAAGAGTTGTGATGTGTGTGTGTTTGTGTGTGTGCGTGTGTGCATGTGTATGTAACAAAACAAGTGACTTCCCATAATTCTCCTTAAAAGATGAGATAGACAATATCTTATCTCCCACAGCTGTTTATTACACAAGCTAGAACTTTTCTAGCATAAAATTGAGTGAAAATCACTATAATTTTACAATTTTTTTTTTTGAGATGGAGTCTCACCTTTTTGCCTAGGCTGCAGTGCAACGGCAGGCTCTCAGCTCACTGCAACCTCTGCCTCTCGGGTTCAAATGATTTTCCAGCCTCAGCCTCCCAAGTAGTTAGGATTAGAGGCACCTGCCACCACCCTTAGCTAATTTTTGTATTTTTAGTAGAGATGGGGTATCATCATGTTGGTCAGGCTGGTCTTAAATTCCTGACCTGGTGATCTGCCCACCTTGGCCTCCCAAAGTGCTAGGATTATAGTGTGAGCCACCGTGGCAGGCCAATTTTGCAATTTTTTTAAAAAAGATGAGTTCTTCCCTTGTCTGGTATTTGAAACATCAAAAAGAATTTAGTCAAATATCTCATATTCTGTCTTATATGTGCAACTAGAGTACCTTCATGCAGTCACAAAAGTTCACTTCATCAGTGTTTGCATTATTGGTGATAACTGACCTTTTGGAAAACAGAAGTTATTTTATTTTATTATTTTACAGATTGGTTCATCTGAGTTTTTTGGTTTGCTTAAAAGTTGATAATTTTGGCTTTCTTTTCGATACTCAATTAGTTACCTATTTCATGGTGATTCTGTTAGGAATCCCTTTGTCCATGGTGGGATGGCTTTCATGACCAGTAAGTCTTGTTCCTTGAGTGTCTTGGTCCTTGAGCCATTAAATATCTGCCCAACACCCTGCAAAGCGGAAACAGAACTAGACCCCCTTTTCTCACATGAAGGACGTTTCTCTTAACTATTTTCCACATATTTATAGACACTTGCCAGTCCCTCTTCTGGACTGAGGGTCTTCATCAAATTTACTGCAGGATGTTTGGAGCCCAGGCTCATTCTGAGCACCGCCCCCCTGAGCCTGGGTTCCCCATAGATGTGTTTCTCCTCACAGCTGGAAGAGAGTGTTGGTGGGGACAGCATGGCCATGAGGGCTTCTCTCCACTCCATGCTGGGAGTTTCTTGGAACAACTCCTGAAGGAGGCAGAAGCCACTCTTTTCAGGGAAATTCCTTTGAAATGCAAGTCATGGAAACAGCAGAGCGTAGTCTGTGGAGCTTGAGACACTGTGGTTATCTCAAGTAAACTTACCCTCCAATAGACTAAACACTCATTGGTATTCACTGGGGTGATGCCCACAACCTCAGGAGGTTGAGGAGGAAACTGGATCTATCTACTGTCCTATTCCTCTGTCCCATGGCTACACGCTAAGCCTCAGCACGGTCCCGGCACCAGCATGCCTGTCCATGGTTGTCAACAGGGGGTGAGACAGAATCAGGGCTCATCCTCCACACTTGCTTGAAGACATTAGGTGAGTGTGAGTACCTGTCTGTACTGGAGACCTGCTAGGACGTGGAGGCACCAATGGGCATGGGAAGTGTGTGCTCCCCAAGCCGAGCTTCCTCCTCCCGCCCATCCCTGGAGCTGGAGCATTTGGCATTCCGTGGGCTGCTTCCTACTTGGGGACATCCTTTGAGCCTTCGCCTTGTGTTGTTCCAGGAAGTTCACCTTCTACAGAAGACACCTCTTTTCTCTCCTACTCCCCGACGTGGAAGAGTTCACAGCTGAAATAATCTGCTTGCTAATTCCCATTTCTTATCCTACAAAGTCTTGCTTTTTGTATCACCTGCCCGGAGTGGTTTATTTGGGAAAGGCTAAGGAAAGCAATGTTAAAATCTTTAAAAATAACAACAAGGGATCAAAGAAATACAAATGAATGCAGTAGGGAGGAAAGCTGAAAAGCCCAACAGAGACTGTGAATGTACGCCTCCCCAAGGCAGCATTAGGTTTCAAAGACGGCATTTCAAACAAAAGTTTCTTCACGTTTCCTGCTGAATGGGTTTATTTTGGTTTTACTTCCTCCTGTGTTTTATCTCAGGGATCTTAAAGTCCAAGGGGCAGCTCTTCTCACCAGAATCCCTCCGTAATCACTTAAAGGTAAGTGGAATTAGAGGGGAGCCCAGCACGCATTACCCACAGCCGCTGCCAGTCAGCTAATTAGGCGATTAAGTCATTAAAGGGAAATATGCATTTGAAAGGCGTCAGCTCAGTCACTCAGAAGTGGGATAAACACCAAATTCCAACTTTCTTCTCGCCAGTCTCTACGCTGCAAAGGTGATTAATCCATTTAACTCTGCCTAGCCTTTTCTCTCCTTTTTTTTTTTTTCCTTCTTTTCCTTTTCTTCTTCTTCCTCTTCCTCTTCCTTCTCCTCTCCCTCCCCCTCCTCCTCCTACTTCCTCCTCCTTCTTCTGGAAAAGGAAAAACCAAGGGACGAAGCTTTTCAGGAAGAGCCTTTGAGCAAGTAGAATGACAAATGCCTTTCTGCGAAGCACTACGTGCAGAGCTTCCACAGCTGGAAGTCAAAATGACTTCAGCAAGGGGCCTGACGGGGGCGGGTGGAAGAGCACAATGGTGACTTTGGATTTAGGGTTTTTCCTATCAGATCGTTAGCCTGATTTGTTATTGGATGCCTTTTGATGTTTCCCATCTGAGACAAACGTTTTGTCTTTGCTAAATGGGGAGATGGTGGGGTGTTTTTGTCTTCTCCACATGGACTTCCCCTTGCTTCTCATGGAGGCCGACGCATTGCTCTTGCACAAAGGGCTACTTCCTTGCTTGTTTCTGAGACAGCAAATCCAATTCTCTGAGTCCTCATCTTTGGAAGCAGAACATCTACCATAAGAAGAGAGAGGAGGAGGAGGAAAAGGAGGGGCAGAAGGAGAAGAAAGCGGTGTCTGTTTAAGAAGTGGTTATATTTGGGGAATGAAAACACTCAAATGGCAATAAAGCATGCTGAGCTTGAAAGTTCCTATGTCTTAACAAGATCACAATGACTAGCATTTAATATTTATGAAAACATTAGTACCTTGAGAAGTGAGATGACTTACCTCATACAGTATGCAAATGACTGCTGAAAAGATGCCTCCCACTGCTCAGGCAGTGGCCTTAAGGGCCTTGGGACCCTGCGGGTCAGCCCCACTGTATCTTCCCTAGCAGATGCACAGGACAGGTGCGTTTTCTACAAACACAAATGCCAAGACGAAAGCATCAAGGTTTCTCTCAAGTCCAACTTAAGTTCAGATTGACACGCTGTCCATCCAATGCACTTTGTTCAGTACTTTTGCCGCTAATGGTGGATCCAGTTCAGAGGCTACTCAAGATACTGGACCGGAGCAAAGGATGGGGCACCAGTCCAGGGCTGACTGTGTAAAACACCGCCCACAGACTGTGGCCATAAGTCCAGAAACAAAGCACTGCCTCAAGTGCAGAGGTTGTGTCTGCTATGTTAACGACTGTTCAGTTAAACACAGTTCCCAGTATTAATATTGACAGCTGCTGGCCTCTCTCCTGGACTGAATGTCATTATCAAATTCACACGTGAAATACTGATACATGACGCTTGAGCAGTTTTTTAACAAATGTGACACATGGCCTTACCCACACACTGGTGGTTTGCACAACGTCAAATGTTCTCCCCACCATCTTGACAAGCATATGTCCATGTGTGTACTATATGTACATGAAATCCTTGAGCACATGTATCCAAGTCCATGTGGTCCTTTAAGGTGCAGGAGGTTTGGTCTCCCAAGTACAACCTTTACGGGAGATCCCCGTAAAACATCTGTGCCACTTACGCAGTTAAGATTTCATCTTTCCTGAGGAACCAATGCTATTAGACATTGCCTGGTGACAGTAGTAACTAATCTTCGTGGGACTGCTGCTTCCTTTATTTTGATGTATGAATTATTTCTATTGAAGCATAAAATTTTGAGAAGTTCGCAGAAGAGTAACAATCTCAATTTCCTTAGAAATGACTTACAGAAAGAAGCTCCGCTGCTTCCAGATGTTCCACAAGAAACAAAAAGGAACCCTGCTTCTGATGAGATGTGCCCTCCAAACCCACGCCAGCCTGCCTGCTCCAGTGGCTTTCCCCAGAATAGCCCAAGGTCATTTGCTAAAAAGTGAGTCAAAGTGGCCACTGTGTTTTTCTCAACTTTCTGTTACCTTCCCTCCCTTCCACCCTGCCTCCCTCCCTCCCTCCTTCTTTCTCTCTCTCTTTTTTCTTTCTTTCTCTTTTTCTTTTTCTTTCTTTCTTTCTTTCTTTCTTTCTTTCTTTCTTTCTTTCTTTCTTTCTTTCTTTCTTTCTTTCTTTCTTCTTTCTCTCTCTCTCTGTCTTTCTTTCTCTCTCTCTCTTTCTTTCTTTCTTTCTCTTTCCCTTTTTTCTTTACTCCCCTTTTTCTTTATTATTTGTTTTATTTTATTAATTTATTATTTTACCTACTTCACTTTTTACCCATCAGCTTCTATCTTCAACCACAGATGACTGCCTCTATTTTACTTAAATGAATTTAACCAGAGTTAGCACAAGGCCACGTGGGAGGCAATGCCTTTTTGTTGGTGAGTTTCACCATCACTCAGGTAACACTGGCGTCATGGATTCACCATTGCTGCTCTCTAGATGCTTTCTCTACATTTCTCTCATGTTGGAATCCTCCTATCCTCATCCCCTTAATCTGTCTTGCCTGGTCAGGGTGCCTAAGGTGCTGGCTAGGTCAGGGTGCCTGTCATTCTAGTTGTCAATTAATAGTCGGAGTTTCTAAAGGCTAGATTTAATTAAATGATTAATTAATTCCTGCCTTGGCAAATGTGGTTTTGAAAATGGGCTTGATTCTGTGTTGCTCTGAATATCTGCCAATGGCCAAAAGTGTTTCAAAATTATCTTTAGGCTCTGAAAGCAAGTGACACTTTTATGTCAACAGGGATTTAGATAGGGGTTTGTATAGGGTTTAGATAGGGTTTAGGCCCTTGTACATAGGAGCCAGGGTGAGGGAAGAGTGGGTGCAGTCAGAGAGTAACTAAAGCTTCCTCGTGGTGTAGAAAGAGACTCACTTTGGAGTTACACAAACATCCATTACAGATCAGGGGCAATTAATTCTTGCCTCTACTCAACAATATAGAGAACCTCTCTTTTTTATTGCATTTTAGGTTTTGGGGTACATGTGAAGAACATGCAAGGTTGTTGCATAGGTACACACATGGCAGCATGATCTGCTGCCTTCCTCCCCATCACTTATATCTGGCATTTCTCCCCATGCCATCTCTCCCCAACTCCCCACTCCCCGCTGTCCCTCCCCTATTTTCCCCCCACAGACCACAGTGTGTGATGCTCCCCTCCCTGTGTCCATGTGTTCTCATTGTTCAACACCCACCTATAAGTGAGAACATGCAGTGTTTGGTTTTCTGTTCTTGTGTCAGTTTGCTGAGAATGATGGTTTCCAGGTTCATCCATGTCCCTACAAAGGACACAAACTCATCGTTTTTTATGGCTGCATAGTATGGTGTATATGTGCCACATTTTCCCTGTCCAGTCTATCATCGATGGGCATTTGGGTTGGTTCCAGGTCTTTGCTATTGTAAACAGTGCTGCAATGAACATTCGTGTGCACGTGTCCTTACAGTAGAATGATTTATAATCCTTTGGATATATACCCAGTAATGGGATTGATGGGTCAAATGGAATTTCTATTTCTAGGTCCTTGAGGAATCACCAAACTGTCTTCCATAATGGTTGAACTAATTTATACTCCCACCAACAGTGTAAAAGTGTTCCTATTTCTCCACATCCTCTCCAGCATCTGTTGTCTCCAGATTTTTTAATGATCGCCATTCTAACTGGCGTGAGATGGTATCTCAATATAGTTTTGATTTGCATTTCTCTGATGACCATTGATGATGAGCATTTTTTCATATGTTTGTTGGCCTCATGTATGTCTTCTTTTGTAAAGTGTCTGTTCGTATCGTTCACCCACTTTTGAATGGGCTTGTTTTTTTTTTTTTTTCTGGTAAATCTGTTTTAGTTTTTTGTAGATTCTGGATATCAGCCCTTTGTCAGATGTGCAGATTGAAAAAAATTTTTTTCCATTCTGTTGGTTGCCAATCCATTCTAATGACTGTTTATTTTGCTGTGCAGAAGCTGTGGAGTTTGATTAGGTCCCATTTGTCTATTTTGGCTTTTGTTGCCAATGTTTTTGGTGTTTTGGTCATGAAGTCCTTGCCTATTCCTATATCCTGAATGGTTTTGCCTAGATTTTCTTCTAGGGTTTTTATGGTGTTAGGTCAACCTCTCACAATCTTACCAGGAAGTAAGTCCTGGAGATAGAAGGCACCATTTCTACCCTTGAGGATAAACAGCCTAGTGAAGGGTGGAGGAAGGCCAAAATGGTTTGTGGGGGGTGCAGGAAGCAGGCTAACCCAGGGTTTCCATCTGACACAGGCTGTTGCTGGAGGTAGGAGGGCATCTCTGTGAGACGGGTGCTCGTGGCTTGGATCTATTAGTTAGGTAAAAATCAGCGGGCACAGCCGGTAAGTGACGTATTATTGTTAGCAAAGGCTAAGTGACTCGGAACATCACATTTTGTTTCCTTCCTATTGTAATTTCTTTCAGAAACCACTTGAACCCTGCAGTAAAACCTCATGTGTTTGGTCCTCATGCACCAAAAGCCAGGGGTCGGCATGTGGGAGGAGGTGTGCACCTGCCACATTGCCTTGTTGTAGGGGACAAGGGCTGTTCCCACTCTTTGGGGATGATATTATATGAGGAGACTCTTGCATTTTGGAGACAACAATGGGTCCCCCAGCCTGGGATCAGCTGCTGAGGCCAGGTACTGGCAGACCACATTGCCTAAAGCTCCTTGTGTTACACAAAACTAGCTACCTCACTGACATGCCCTCAACTCTGTCCCCTCTCATTGCAATTAAATGAAAGTATGCTGGGTGAAGGGGGAAGACTGAAGCTTTCAGAATGACAGAAGCCTCAGGGCATCACACCCTCCTCCTTGGGCATTCCACCTCCCTACCACCATTAGCTGTCTCAGCTCCAACTTTATTCCTCCTATAACTCTTTTCCTTTTTAATTGAGAAGTAAAATACATTTGGCCGAGCTTGCGCAGGTGTCTCTGAACTGGAATCTGTCACCTGTGTTCTAGGGAAGGTGGATTGCAAGGCTCGCTTCTAGGGGCCATCGTACACAGGGGCCAGGCTGAGGCATGAGTGAGTGCATTGAGAGCCTAACTACAACTTCCTCATGGTGTAGACAGAGTTATGCAAACATCCACTACAGAGTAATCCTGATTATATATCAGTATCTAAACCCCTGTTGACATAAAAGTGTCACTTACTTTTAGAGCCTAAAGACAATTTTAAACACTTTTGGCCATTGGCAGATGTTCAGAACAACACAGGATGGAGCTCGTTTTCAAAACCACACTTGGCATCCCGACTACTTACCTGGCCATACGATGAGGGGATGTGTGGGAGATTGCCAGATTTTTGTCTGTCTTTGTATTTGCCTGCCCACTCCCCTACCCCAACAAATGCCATAATTAATCTATTTACCTAGGGAGCAGTCTTCCCTTAAGAGTCAGCTGGGAACTGGAGACAGAGAGGTGTTTGGTTTCTGACTGGAAAGCTTCTCCAGCGTGTTAACTAGACGCAGCCCATTCTAGCTTTGAATATTCTTGTGGCTTAATCTAAGAGATTGGCAATTTCTTCTGTGTTCAGTTGCTTGGCCTATGGAATGACAGGCATCTTTCTGTGCATGCAATAAGTGACTCGGCTCAGTGCTCCATTGTACTATGACTTTTTTGAAGTCACTCAGTGACAATGAAATCAAAATTAAGTTAACTTTTAGCCTGGCATTCTACCAAGTATAGACGGGTCCCTGGAGGACAGAGCTAAACACGGTCAAATTCACACATGGTCAGGTAATGACCAAAGCCACTCTTATTCCTTTGCCTGCTGCCAAGTGCCTGAGGAGGCTTCATTTTTTTATGGCCATTTTCTTTGGCCATGAATTCTAAACTACATTTCAAATCCAAAAATGTCATATGCTGAGTGTCCTAAAACTGAGATGACAAAGTTATGGAAAATTTAGCTTCATTCCTTTTGGCCGCTGGGATTTTGAATTGTGAGTTATTCATTTGGATAAACATCAACAACCTGCGGTGTGTAGAGGAAAGTGGCCTGGGCACCGTGTGTACCCTGGGTACCGCCAGCAAGTGTGTGGTGATGCAAAGCCCTTCTCCGGATGGACTCTCCACACGGGCATAGCGCTATCTGTGGCCTCTCTTCCTAACCTCAGGGTAACCACCTTCCATCGCACTGGTGACAAGACATTGTTTCTTTCATGCTGGGGAATGCTTGGGGCACATTCCTGGTTTTAATGGAATATTGGGCATTCTGGGCTTCATTTGGGAGTTGGTACTGGTGAACATCTTCAGATTTATATACTCAGGGATAACTGTGACTGCATAACTCATGCATCTTTTCATCAGATAAGATTTAAGTTCAGCAAATGTGGAAACAGTGAAAGCGTCTGCTGTCATCCATCACTTGTGGAGGGTGATTCCACAACCTTCGACTTATCTACTGAGACACAAGAGGCCCAGAAGTCCAGGGGTGCTCTTCCAGGCCAGCTCAGATTCTCCACATCCCTTCCAAACAGTGGAATTGAAGAGGGGCTGGGACATGTGGGAACAGTACCTTTTCTAGACAGCTTTTGCTAAGAAATAAAGACAATCCATTTTGGCTCTTTAAAGGTCTTGGGAACCTTGAGACCAGGGAGCCAGACTGTTTTGTCATTCTGACTGAACCCCAAGTGGGAGGGCTTAATGATTTTGAAAATGTAATCTCTCTCCCCTCATTTCATTCTAGTAAGTACTAAAATGAAGTCGTGGGTACCATCTTGTTTTTCTTTTAGCGTAGATCTAAAATAACATCTCACACAAATATAGTCGCAAGTTTTACAATTTTTATATTTTAGAGCAGGGTTTTGTGAACTGTGGCCCTTAGGTAAACCTGATCTGTGGTTGGTTTTGTAAATAAAATTTTACTGAAAGGTAGGCCCACTTATTTATGTGCTATTAGCTTCTGTTGTGCTACAGTGAGAGCTGATTCGTCATGACATAGGCCATGTGCCCCCAAACAGCCTGAGGCAGTCACCACCCAGCCCTTCACAGGAGGGCCAGCTGACCCCACTTCGGACTAGAGCAAATCTAACCTGCTTCTTTTACAAATTAGGCACTTTAGCTCCAAAGTTGTTAATTCACCTTTCTCAACTTCTAATAGCATAGGGGAATTTTCTATATTGTTGAGCTTTCTATAAATTAGATGAGTGGTATGAACCATCTTATTTATGATTTCTCTTGCTGGATATTACACCTTGAGCTGTATTCATGATGACGTGCACAGCTGTGGTCTGTTCATCCTCACTGGTACATGGTATTGCATAAATGGGCGCACCACGGCTGATTGGTTCTTCTATGGTTTAGGGACTCTGGGTAACTTGCAGCTTGGGACATTTCAAATGAGGCCTCCCTGAACGTTCTCATACAGGCTTGTGCTGTAGGTAGACACACATTTCGATAGGGTGTGGGGTTAGTTAGCTATTGTTGCAACACAAAATATCCCAAAATTTTGTGGCTAAAATTAAGAAGCGTTTTTTTCCCCACAGCTTTGTGGGTCAGGTATCTATGAATGTCTGGGCTGGACGCGCGCATTAAACTCTGCTGGGAGGTACCCCGGATCGTGGGTGAGCTGGGAGCGGTTGTGTGGCTTGTTGGAGAGCACATGGCAGCCACATCTTTCATCAGACTCTGGCTCCTGTTTCCTCACCTTTCCTAGTTTTACGTGGAAGATATATGAACAGAAAAGCCTTTCTAGCAGCATGGGCAGGGGGTAGTGGATTCACGTGGAATTTGGACAGTGTCTGACGTTTGCACGCTGTTTGAAAAGAAAGGAAACCCCCAGCCCACCTGTTTTAGTGAGTGGGGCTGTGGCCTCAGTGTGAGGGGCTTCAGGCATCCAGGCACGGGGCCGAGCTGCAGTGTCCTGAGACCATGTACCAGACGCGGGCTGACCTGATCCTGGACACCAGCGAGTCAGCACTTGGGGGTGTGAATTTCTGAGAACCAAGGGAGTGCAGGGACATGGAGGAAGTCGGGAATCTGACAGTGATCACGATGCTGCGGGGAAGGGCGCTGCATGTTCTCACGGTTTTGTAATCCCACTGGAGCGAAGCTACATTCAACAATACCAAAAAGCAAGCGTGTTGAACATTCAATAAAAATACCCCATTTCTACACAGCTGCAGGCACCCCTGGACCCCAGGATTTATCTGACAATTGTGCACACAAGGTGATGCCCAAACGGAGAGGTTTCTGTGCCCCAAGAAAGTTAAGCAGAGATTTAAATACCAACGACTGGCATGAATGTCAACTAGTGTCACTAGCATCGATTTAAAATATAATACCAACATGGCACAGACAAAAACACATCTACACTTACTGATTGTCCATAGTTAAGTGGCAATCCTTACTCACCGGCTGTGGCCCCACCTTGCTAGAATACATTCAACGTAAGCATCTTTGCCTCCAAAGCATGAGGCATAAAGGCCTCATTATTACTCCTCTATATCCGCTTCTCATCTGTAAATCATTTTTCGTTGGCAAAACTTCAAAGGGAAATTCCTTCTCTTAAGTTAATGAAAGTAAACTGTTTAAAAATTTGGCACAGTGGCCTTGGTTATGACTGTCCATCTATCCCCAAATACCAAGCATTACTATTTGCATTTGTTTTGCATTGGCATCTGTTGTACTGTTATTCCTGCATTGCAATATCTAATGATTAATATGTTTTAAATCTTGACAAAATGTGATATACTTCCTGTGAGCATGGGGTTATAAGGTAGTGCATACTGTCTATTATACATATTTATGAAAACATATTTTATGTGCTTAGATATTCACATACCATGGGTATGTGTGATTTTTCTTACACGGGGACCTTTAAAAATATTTTGTGTGTGAGCCAGGCACAGTGTCTCAAGTCTGTAATCCCAGCACTTTGGGAGGCCTAAGCAGGTAGATTACTTGATGTCAGGAGTTCGAGACCAGCCTGGCTAACATGGCGAAATCTCATCTCTACTAAAAATACAAAAATCAGCCAGGCATTGTGGGTGATGACTATAATCTCAGCTACTGAGGAGGTTGAGGCGGGAGAACCTCTTGAACCCAGGAAGTGAAGGTTGCAGTGAGCCAAGGTTTATTTAGGTTAAGCAAATCTTTCCATTAGGGTGTCCCCTTCCCTAGTCATCACTTCCTGTTCAGGGATGGGCAACATGGACAAAGCTTGGCCCACCACAGGGCCTCTCCCTTG
Source organism: Cebus imitator (assembly GCF_001604975.1). Taxonomy (NCBI): domain Eukaryota; kingdom Metazoa; phylum Chordata; class Mammalia; order Primates; family Cebidae; genus Cebus; species Cebus imitator. The sequence goes on along the minus strand of NW_016107500.1, from coordinate 3,481,512 downwards.
GGCACTGGGACTGAGTCAAGCACATTGCATGTGACCCAGCAGGGGCAACTGTGGTCCTCGCTAGCACTGGCAGAGTGAGGTTCTGGCACGTTTCGCCATTTTGGCTAGGCTAGTGTTAATCTCCTGACCTCAGGTGATCCACCCACCTTGGCCTCCTAAAGTGCTGGGATTACAGGTGTGAACTATGGCGCCCAGCCTAGACCTTTTTTTTTTTTTTTTTTTTTAACGTTATCTTTCTTCCATTTCCCACTCCACAAATTTATTTTACAAAATTATAGATTTGGAAAATAAATCTTTACTTACTGTAGTGCATTCTCACTACAAAATTATACTAATGGTGATGCATGCACAGAGACATTAAGTAAGCTGTACAAGGGCTTGCAGTTTCATAAATACAAAAAATAAATACATAAATACAAATGTAAAAAGGAAAAAACAAAACAAGACAGTATCGTCTCCCAGCCAGGCGTGGAAGCCATCTCAGGACTGTTTCCAGGGGCTCCAATGCTACCTGGCTGGACGTTCTCTCCTATTTCCATTTCTTTCTTCATTTTTCACCCATGTGCAAACCTTGCCCCACCACACCCCAGCCTGGGCAACAGAGTGAGATTCCATCTCTGTTGGAAAAGAAAAAAATATTGTGTCTGTCCTTTGCTTTTCACAAGTGAAGAAAGGAGGTGTGTTCTTTAATAATTAAATAGGATGGGAATATGTAGGCTGATTTTGTTCACCTTGAAACAGTCCTCTGCAGTTCTCCCTCAGGCTGTCAGTGTGGACTGAGCAGCTAGTTTTCCCAGCACGGTGGCAGTGCCCAGCAGCCGCGCAGGCCGGGCGTGCTCTGACTTCTCTGCTGGTACTGGACTTGGACCTGGCGCTGCCCGCCTGGTGCCCCCACCCTCCCTTTCTCCCCGTGGGCTCTAGTTTTACTCACATGCTCAGCTGTCCATTTGATTCAGCTTTGACATCCCTGACACCTAGGTCTTCACCCAGAATTTATTAGCCGCTTTTCTTCATGGAATCTCAGGAGCCTTAATGGTAGATCATTTTTCATGAAAGCAGAGAGCTTTTTTTTTTTTTTTTTTTTTTTTTTTTTTGAGCTTCTTTTTTTTTTTTTTTTTTTGTCTGGAAGGGTTTATAAGAGTACACATTTGCAGGGCTGGAAAATTTACCATAAATTTTCATGAGAGAAGACTTTCAGTTTCAAAACAGAAGTAGCCCTCAGCGTAATTTCCGTGGTTCTGCTATGCCTCCAGTGAAGAGCCCTCTGCACGCCTCTTAGAAGCTGAAGTGTATTTAATGTTTTGTTTTGGAATGAAAATGAATCCATATGATGTTTCCGAATGTATGATCATCTGCTCGGAGATCAGAGCCAGTCAGCGCCAATGTGAGTCCATGCCACTCAGGTCGGGCAAGTCCACAGGAATGCCAGGGCCATGGGCATGGGAAGGGGATTCATCCCACGAAGGAGAAACCTGCTCGCCAGAGAGCGTTTCGCAGTGGTTCCAGCCTAAATCCTGCCCCTCGGGTCTTGGCAACCAGTTTGGGAAAATCCTGGGTCCATCAGAGACTTTAAGAGATGCCATTCCTGCTGCCAACGTGCTCCAAGCTGGGCCCGACTTGAGAAAGGCTGACTGACGTTTCCACGTCCACCTGGACTGCAGCCGCCCCGTGGCTCCTAACACAGTGTCAGTTCACAGGATACCTTCCTCAAAGAAGTGTCGCTCATTTGCAAAATACAAACAAATGAATAATATTAACATCACCTTGAGACATCTCCCATGAGAGGATTCAAGTGAAGAACGCATGACAAGAAGTATGTGGGCAGCAAAGAGGCCACCTGGAGGCCCAGAGAGATGAGGAGGGAACTGCTCCTGGGCCCTCTCCAGGCCTCTGTGCCTGGCTGGGGAAGTGACTCTCCAGCCCTCACCGCTGCAGGTACAGCTTGGAAAGACGTCTTCATGCAGGGTGGGGATCACAGACTGCGTTTTACAAGTGGGCTGATAACGCGGCAACATTTGGAGGCCTCAAATGCCTCTGCCTCATCTGCAAAAATCGTAACATTTCCCCCGCTGTGGGTCCCACCAGGCCCTCACTTCCTCCCTAGGCTGTCAGGGAGCACCTTTGAAGGCAGCATCAATCTGAAGGGTGTAGCTCCCAATTTCACCTAAGAGACCAGGAATTTTGCAGCACCTCAAGGGGCGTTTCTGGGAACTCCAAGAGATTCCTCCCCAAGTGCAACCTCATTCTGTCGGGTTAAGACAACCATTCGGGTGCTCCCAACTCTCAGCCTCAGCCTTCCCCTGGAGGGTGTTGCTCTTGGACCCATAGCAGCCCTCCTCCGTCTCCAAGACATGCGCATGGTTCTGGAGACTCGTGTCCTAGCAAAGGGAGCACGTCTCCTTTCCTCGCGGCAGGCAGGGGGGCCGGGGCAGGCTGCCTTGTGATCCCCGCACTAAAGCAATGCATGTTAATTCCTGCAGACACACACCCACGTTATACTTTTGTTTCTGAATATAAGAAATGGTGCGTGCTTGTTATATAGATAAATTGAAAAAGAAAAAAATTTATAATATACAAATTTCGATAAATCAAAAATATATATTTATTTATTAATATCTTAACTTTGGTCACCCAAAGCTGCAATTTTCTCTCCTAACTTGGAGGGCATTTTATGCTCCATGTGTGAGACGCCCCGAGAGATGATACTGGCTTCACTCTGGCTGGGGCGGTGGGGGTGGGGTGGGGGGGGGGGGGGATCGGGGGATTGGGGGGGTGGAGGGGGCTTTGCTTAGAGAAGAGACATTTCACAAAGACAAAAAAGGTTACAGCACTAAAAGTCGATAAATACGAGCCCTGCTGAAGACTAGAAAATTAGGGAAAAATCGTGGTCACCTCTTCACCTCTCCAGGTAGGCCTCTTTACATGTCTGTGACTTTAAAAGGCCCCTAAGTAGGTGCTGACTGGATAGAGAACCTGGTGGAGACTTTGTATAACCACCAAAAACAACCCCACCATGCCCATTTTGGATGGAAAAATCTGTAATTTTCCATTTACCTCAAATAATGTATTAGGAAATAATCCCCCTACAGAGAATTTTAATTTGCCTTTTGGAAGGAGGTGAAAAAATTAAGATATTGAATATAGAGTACATTTCTGTATTTCCTTATTCTCGCAGGAATTCTTGTTGCTCCTTTCTGCGGTGTGTCAGCCTGGGTCCATTTCTGAAACTGACGATGGAATGATTATAGCAAGAGAGTTTTGATTGATTTTTTCCCTCCCCTGCCACTGTCAGCAGGACCCACTGGGGGGGGGGATAAGCTTGAACCCTCACACTCTGCCAGGCTCTGCGGCTGTACAACCGAGAGCAGTTCTGTTTTGCAAAGACTTGGAGCCCTTTACTTCCAACTTAAATTTATATGGCTTGCTAATTGCCTGTGCGTAAGGAAGGGTGAGCATGCAATTTCCTTTCACTGTAATTCGGAATCCCACAATGACGGTTTCTCTCCATCCACTAGGGACCTGAAGGCTTTGGCAAGCTCCGAGCCCAGGGCACCACCGCAGTGGCCCAAGCGGAGGCCTACAATAGGGGGCACGGTGCTCCGTTCTGTACTCAAAACAGTTTTTGCTGGCTTTGGCTTTTTGATTTAATGAAAGTCTAATAACTCCAGAAATTCAAATTTAAGCACACTTCTTTTAGTTTTAACCACCAGGGGTAACAATAATCACTCATTCTACTTTAAAAACGTAGAATTCAACTAAATGAATTTCACAGACTTTGTCTTGGACTTATTTTAATTTGCCTTAATGTTATAAGTCTAAACCTTGAAACATTTATATCTCTGGTTTCAGTTAAACTAATAAAGTATTACTATATTAATAATTGCTACCCATTTTATTAAGTACTATAGACATCAGATCCTTTATATTCAAGAAGTGAAAGCCCTCCAGCTCTAAATACTTTTGGCAAATAAGTCCTTAAGGTATAATTGAGTATAACACAAGGTCTGATTTAAAACATGAGTTAAAATGAAGAGCACCACTGCTATTTGCAGATCGTTAAAGGGCTAACTTAGAAGATAATTCTTGTGATGAAATTTAAATGGGGACTCACAGGAATTCAAGGTCTCATGTTCGAAGTGAGCTTCAGAATTCATTGACGGCTAGGACCTTCACTATCACTGAGCTGTTTAATCTAAACCTGAAATATCCAAGATAGCAAACATAGAAATATAAAGGAAATCGCACACCCAATTAAAACACTTCCCGAGCTACCTTAAGAAGAACAAATCAGGGGAAAGTGAGCTCCTATTAGATGTTTTGGGAGTCCTTGATCAGCAGTTCCCTTCTCATTCAATAATATCCAAACCAAGATCGGTTTTGCAATTGGAATTGACAAAGGAGTGCAGGGAAAGTAGACTTCTTAACGGCATGAGCCCATGTCCTCTCTGTTTCCCCAGCATTTGCTAGCATGGCTCAAGGAATGTTTGCTGAACTGCATCACGAAAGGCTAAGAGCTGTGTCATACCAAGGTGATTAAGCTATGGTTCCTGTCCTCAAAGAAATTACTAAAAGGGAAAGTTACATACTTGAATAAATGACTATAATGCAAGAGATCCTGTAAACTACCAAAAGTAATATGTAAATAAAGACTTGTAGATATCAGTATTTGCTCAAAGAAGAGACATTTATTAAATGCAATCACAAATAGCATGCTTATTACTATATAGTATATATGATGCTTTCATCTCACACTTTCTCAGTGCTTATTACATTTAGATAGGTGATTTAAGACTTTCTGTTTTGTTTTGTTTGTTTGTTTTAACATGGAGTTGTCCTCTGTTGCCCAGGCTGGAATGCAGCGGCACTATCTGGGCCCACTGCAGTCTCCGCCTCCCAGGTTTAAGTGATCCTCCTCCCTCAACCCCCTGCCCCCAGTAGCTGAGATTACAGATATGTGACGCCATGCCCAGCTAATTTTTGTATTTTTAGTAGAGACGGGGTTTTGCCATGTTGGCCAGGCTGGTCTCGAACTCATGACCTCAGGTGATCCACCTGCCTTGGCCTCTCAAAATGCTGGGATTACAGGTGAGCCACCGCACCCAGCCAAGACATTTTTTTTTTTAATCTCATCTTTGGGGGGAGAGGTGGCTCATGCCTGTAATCCCAGCACTTTGGGAGGCTGAGGCGGGTGGATCATCTGAGGTTGGGAGTTCGAGACCAGCCTGACCAAAATGGAGAAACCCCGTCTCTACTAAAAATACAAAATTAGCCAGGTGTGGTGGCGCATGCCTATAGTCCCAGCTACCTCATCAGGCTGAGGTAGGAGAATTACTTGAACCCGCGAGGTGGAAGTTGTGGTGACATGAGATTGTGCCATTGCACTCCAGCCTGGGAAACAACAGTGAAACTTTGTCTAAAAAAAGAAGAAAAAAAAACATCTTTCTTCCATTTTCCACTACACAAGTTTATTTTAAAATAATTATAGATTTGGCAAATAAATCTTTGCAAACTCTAGTGCATTCTCCGAAATTTACACTAATGGTGACACATGTGTAGAGACATTAAGTAAGCTGTACAAGGCCACACAGTTTCATAAATACAAAAAATAAATAATTAAAAAGGTAAAAAAAAAAAGAACAAAAAGTATCGTCTCATAGACAGGAATGGAAGCCATCTCAGGACTTTTTCCAGGGGCTCAGATGGTACCTGGCTGGATTTCTTCTCCATTTCCATTTCTTTCTTTATTTTTCACCAGTGTACATTGCCTCATCACTTCATTCCACTCATTTGTTTTCGAGTGGCCAGAAATGCACATCTGCCTTGCTCACAAACCCACATGGACAGGGAGGCACTTTCTCTGAGCCTCACTCTGCCAGTGCTAGCGAGGACCACAGATTGCCCCTGCTGGGTCACATGCAACGTTCTTGGCTGAGTTGCAGTGCCCTGGAGAGCGGTCCTGTGATGGCCCAAGCCTTGGTCATGTTGCTCATCCCTGCACAGGAAGTGATGAGTAGGGAAGGGGCACCCTAATGGACAGATTTGCTCAACCACAGGGGAGAGGAAAGAGTCACCTTCCTAAGAAAGACATTCCAGGTAAACAAAACGCCCTAGGTCCATTCATGGATTTCCACCCAGTGGAGGAGGCAGGCAGAGGTGGCAGCTCTCAGCGCTGAAGCCCATTACTTGTTCCATAGAAACCCTTCACCTGCCAGGGAGGAAGGGCTAAAGGTTTGCACAGAGTTCAGATGCTGCTGAGAAAACTAAGAAATCAGAAGTTTACATCGTCAAAGGACTTTGAGATCACAAACAGCCTCCAAAAATACACTTTATTTTTGTATTCTGTGCAGTTTTCATATCAAATGTCAGACAATTAATATAATAACATTTAATCACATGCACACTTGAGACACAGGTAAAGCTTTCATGAAGTCTTGCCCCTACCTCAGACCCACCTGCCTCTGAGTCCTGATTTCAGCAACCTCTAGCTCAGTGTCTTTCCCTGAACACCACTGTCTCCTACTCCAGGAAGAGGGAGAAAAAGTAGCAATGGGACCTCCTCCTCCTGCAGAATATAGCCTTTAAGGACCCAGACACTTATAAAATTTGAGCAGAAAATACATTCCATCATCTGTCTTGGCACAAGGACAACCAGCCCCTGGTCCCAGGTTATGTACATTTCTAAGTGCAGACTCGGTCTCTGAGCTTAGGTAGAAACCTGGCAGAACTCAGCAAAAACCTAAGAAGACACTGAATGTATTTCTCACCAGCAACTATGCCTGTTTTTCTTTCATGTTCCTATTTCACCAAGCCATGCGGTATCTGCCCACATTACCCAAAGGTCTCCAGCCATGCCCCACCTCCAGCACTGGGGATTACATCTCAGTGTGAGATTTGGAGGGGACATCCAAACTGTATCAGGAAGTAAAGTCATTTGCAGAAGAGCGTCCAGCTCAGAAGTCTTCCCAGCTTAAGTTTAAGCCCTTAACCCCAGGTTACTCCACTTTATAGAGGAAGTGATCTCTGACGCACAGCTAAAGTGCGTGTCCCCCTTGGATGAGATATTTGACTAAATAGTCTTTATGACTACAGTGCCTGGCTCAGGGTCTCATGTCCTAGAGATCACAGATGAATGAGTGAGAAACACCCTTGATGCCTGGTTGTGTAAGAACCCATGAGCTCTCTGTGGTTTCCAGTCTTCCTGGGAGCCAGATGAATAATGGCCCCCTGCATCCCTTTCCATAGAAACAGGGGAGCTGGAGTCTGAGCTGGAGTTCCCCAGTCTGATGTTCTGTGCTTCTGACCTCAGAACTCACTCTACTGCCCCAAGCCGCATGTAACTTGGTCTTTCATGGTTTGGGGAGGATGAGCTTGTGACAGAGGGCACTGAGCAGGGTGTCCAGTAAGCGGTGAGAATTCAGTACATGTCAGACACTGTTTCTCACCATTAACAAGATCATGATGGCATGTGTGTGCTGAAGACTCTCTGCAGCCACCACACTTAAAAAAACTTCATTGAGAGAGTACCAATATGGAGCATACTTTAAACATCTGAGATATTAAGATAATATACATATTAAACTCAAATTCATGGTATGCAAAGCATTTAGATGTCACTTCCAAATAAAGAATTAAAAGTATGGCGCTAACATTCGCAGAAGTCTAAATCCCTGGTCTTCTAAGCCAAACACGCATGCCTCAGTTACGTGTGACTTGGAAATGAGCTCAATGGAGTGGCCCTGCTGTGGTCAAACAACGCAGGGAACAGCATGACGGACATTAGGCGCACCTTCAGAAGAGGTGGGCTGTTACTGCATTCTAGCATGACCTGAGTCCTGGTGAGAAGCCACTTGTGAGGAAAAGTGAGTGCATATGAAGTGCGGATCTGTAATGGTTGTTCTAACAGGAGGGAGCAGGACAGACTCACGAAAGCTAGAAACACTGCCACCCAGGACGTGTGCCCCCTGGTGTCAGTGGTGCCTTGGGACAGGAAGAAGCAGGCTGCACAGGGTCATCAGATAAGCTCTCAGCACAAGACCAGCCATGGGTGGCAGGTGACCTGGATCATTGAGCGGACAAGGCCGTGCAAGGGGGCGAGTGGCCACACAGCAGGACCAGCCATGGTCACAGCAGCACCCTCCTGTCCTTTTTCAAGGCTACAAGTTCCCAGGTCACTTCTCCGGGTGCTGTCATCAGAAACAGGAACCTGTGAGCCCCTGTGGCCAGGCTGGGGCCAATGAGGAGAAAACCACCCCTTGACACCTCCTGCTCAGCGGCTCCTGCTACAGAGGGCACAGGACATGGAAATGCTTTCCACTGGCCTGACCCTGAACACACTCAGGCCCCTCTGCTGGTGAAGGTGACTTGCTAGAGGGCAGCCTCATCTGCATGCCTCAGGGGAGGTGACAATATGATCCCACTTGTCCATTTGGGAGGTCTGTTTCCACTGCTGTTTCCTCGCATACCCGCAACCCTGCCCTTCCTCTGCTCCCTCACCTCCTCCTGCTCGGACCTCTCCACCCTCTCTGTCCCTTAGAGCCCTCTCTGGGAAGTGGGTACCATCTAATCCCTTGGGGAGCCCCTACTCCACGCTGTATGAGCAGGCCTAGGGGCACTTTGAGGGAACAGGGCCTTCCCATGGTGGGCAGGAGGTTAGGAAGAAGTGAGTGGTTTCCTTTGACAGTTGGGTCCCTGAAATAAGCTTTATGTGTTTAGGAAGACACACATAAGACTGTGTGTCTGCAGCTAACAAAAATTAAAAGCTCCAGTGCCCTCGGCTACTCCATGGGAGTATCTGGGCCCATAGGAACAGCATTGAAAAAACATTGATAAAAGGCAAAAAAAAAAGAGAGAGAAGGCACAGTAGCCATATGGTTAGACAGATGTAATCATGTCCTATTAACCCCTATGTTCACCCTGGAGAGTGATCACTGGGGTCCGGGCTGGCCAGGCTGGCAGCCTGCAGTGGGCAGCCTGGGTGTCCTGGGGCAGAGGCCTGCACCCAGCCAGTAGGATTCAGGCACCAGTTTGCAGCTATTCAGAAATGCCGGGCATGCTCCCTGCTCTGAACAGACCCTTTTCTCTGCATTTTGCCATCTGACTTTTAAAATGTTAACCTCTGCTGGCTGAATGGAGTATAAGGTTTACTTTTATTTTCATTAAAAAAAAAAAATCCTAATCTCATGTCTGTTTTGAAATGCCCTCTCGAAAATGAAAAGACACTGCTTCCTCCACATAAAGCCGTTTGGGATGGTGTAAGCGTGTTCACTGCGGCATTTATTTACCCTGCAGTACGAATTCCACTGTCACTCAGGAGCCTTCGCAGACCCCCCTGCCGGCCCCTGCAGCCACGCAGGTGGTGGGAGCTGTGGCTCTTCTGTTTACAAATCATTAAGGAAGTGATTGTAGCCCTTTTCACTTGCTCACACTTTTGAACTATGCGGAGTGACACATTCCTAAATGGGGGACGCAAGGGCAGAGAGAAGCCCACAACAGTCTTATTATGGGGGCCGCACAAACGCCGGCGGTGCCGGGGTTTATATTAACCCAATCAATTAAGGGTGGACGGAAAGGCCCGGCCCAGGGCACTGGGAAAAGCAGAGCGCTCCCAGGAGTTGCTAGGCGCGCGGAGCAGGCCCCCAAAGTGTCCCCTCGGCGCTGGAGCTGCGCTTTCTTCCTGCACAATAAAAGGCCCTTTGAAAGCCAGGCTTTCCGAGCCGCGCAAGCACTGGAAGTCACTGCATTCGCTGAATGAAATAAATGTCTCTTTTTAATTCCTATAAGGTTTGCGTAAATTCCCCTCAGTGCGTCGGCATTAGGATTCTGCAGGGAAGACGCATACATTAGGCCGGACTGTATGGCTTTTGTGCTCTGCGCGTCCACTCTCCCCTGCCCCTGACGCAGAGCCTCGGAGCCTCAATCAAGCGCGGGCTCCCGCCGGGGACGCAAGCTGCACTGGACACTGAAGCCACCTTTGTGCTCGGGGCCTCATTTGAATAAGCAGCATGTTGTCACTGGGGAAGGCAGATGGCCCGAGTGTTCCATTCCAGCAGAAAGGGAGAGGGAAACAGAGAATCGGATTCATTTTGTCCTTTCATGAAACTAAAACATTTCTTGGACTACTAAATTTCCCAACCACACACAACCGCCACCCGGGGAAGCGCCTGCTCTGGGTGGCTTCCATGCGACCCGACACAGGCTAAGCCAGTGGCCAGATTCCTCAACTTTTCCCCGCTTCCCACACTCGCCCTGGCCGTGCCTCTGGGTAGAATGCGCGGAACTCCGCAGTCACAAACGGCCTAGGAAGTCCCCCGGGCGCATGGAGGGGCTTTCTTTCTAGCTGGGCTCCCGGCTGCTTTCACGTTGTGTATTCAGCTGTGACTCAAATTAAACACCACATCATGAGTTGAACAAGTGGCCAGGGAGATTTAGGGCTGTACATAAATTGTCAGACTTAAAAGCTTCATTTCAAGCCGTATTATGTTTTCTAGCCTGGCGGATATCTTCCTTCCTAATGTCAGGAGGGTTTGCATCTCCACCACTGGGTTGTCCAGAGATTCCCAGGATAACTGAAACTCCCTTGATTCAGAGAGAAGGGAGAGATGGCTTGTGGGGGGTGCTATCTTCAAACATTCATGTAATTCCTAATGGAGAGGAGGCTGCCTTGCTCACTGGGTGGATGGAATGACGGGGTCCCCCGCTGCCTGCCTGCTTCTTTGATGGAACTGCACCAGCAGTGTCTCTGAAACTGGAGAGAGATCAGTTCATGAATCACCCAATATTTTATGTCTTGAAGTGTATTTCAAGTGGGTTAATGAGGGCTTCCAGGAAGCAAAAGTATTAAGTAAAACATTGTTAAGTTGGAATGTACCTGTGAAATTTCCCTGGCAAATTATTAGAGCCAAACTTATAATCCCTTTTAATACAAACAGGATTCCTTTGAGTTTCAATGTTTAAACACTTTATTTTGTGTGCTTTGGATGGGGAAGAGGGGTTCATCTTATAAAATATGCTGAGCATTCAACAGCCTTCCTAGAACGCTCTCTTCTCTTCTAAAAATTCCCAAAGAAAAAACATAGAAATAAAAGAAATTTTCAACATGATGATTATTCAGGAAATGCATCATTTTTTATACATAGAAAGGTAACATTCTTCAGTATCCAGTTCAATTTATTTTGAAAGTAGGAAGTGTAAAAGTTACCTTAAACGTAAAATATTTATGAACAAAGTCTAGGTAATTGAGAAAAAAATAAACCACAAAGCTAGCAGTTTGCCCTTCATTAGAAAGGTCGCCTGTGTAGTTTATACTTAGCTCAAGTCTTATTTAGTTAAAATGCTAAATACATAAAATACTGTTTTTAAATGTATCTGTCTGATTTGTACATGTGTGCTTATCCCTGTTAGTATCATCATTTATGCGTGGTATTGATGAGATTCTGTGTTTCTTTCTTTCAAGTTCACTTATAGTGTTAAAATGAAACTTTATGGCATAGAGAGAAGATGCTGCTTTGGCATGCATTTGGGGAGGGGGATTAATCCCTTGCAATGTGTCACTAGAATCAAACACTTGACATAATTTAACAAGAGCCGTGTTCTCCCAGCATGTAAGTTAATACCTGGGTGTAAGGTCATGTCTGTGTACACTCTGTAAAACAAATCATGGTACAGCAAACACAGTCCATGTTGTCCCCCTGTCAGTCTTCCCGATTAACATAGATGGCTGCAGACATGTCTATCAGGCATTGGCCCCCGTCAGTCATGGAGGCTGCAGAGGAGCCCATGTTTGCAAAGCGTTTGAGCTGGTTCTTATCTGCCATATTTGCAGGAGTAGATGGGAACTTTGGGGAATGAACTAAAGAGAAGAGGCCCATTTTTTAAAAGTACACCTGGGATCAGATAATGAAGGGTGGGGGCATAAGTATTTGGGAAATTTGTAAAATTTGTAAAAATTTCCAAAAGTGTTTATAACAAGGGGAGGCTCTTGTATCTGGGGAGACTCAATCTCAATAAACTACTCATTGATTAAAACAAACAAACAAAAATATACAGTCTCCATTATTTCATATAAAATAGGCTATGATGAGACAATTTTAATTGAGTGACCATAGCAGGCATTTTTTTTCTTTCTCCATCCTTCTGCCCGTTCTTCCTTTTTTCAGCAAAAAACAATGTGAGCACATCAAATGTATGCTAAACTTAATTACTATAAATATACTCTGAGAATGTAGAAATAGGGAAAAGCTAACTTGATCGATTGTACACAGCATTTCCTTTTATTTCCTCTCCTCTTCTGTATTCTAAAAAGTCAAACATTCAATGACAATGGAAGATGAAGTTAACTAAATACTGGAAATCGAAAAGGGAGTGGATGGGTTGTTGAAGGATGAGGGTCTACCCTTTGCTTCCCAGGTAGTGTAAGGGAGGAGTTCACTGGGATCCTGAGTGGACAGCAGTGATCATGGTTCTCTAGGGAGCAGGAGAACAGAAGGCAGACACTGTACTCAAAGTGGTGATTAAGGGGAAGTTTGCATCCCTGAGCTTGGAGACGTGCAACATCTTCCCCATCAGTTCTTCAAGGCTGGAGTTCCTTCCCTAGAAGATACTGAAGATTTTTTTCCAAGGAAAAATATTGAAATGGGAGAAAAGACACACAGATCCTGACATCCAGTGTTACTAGTGAGACATATCCATCCACTCTCTATCACCCCACAGGAAAACCACATCAGCAGGTCCACCTGCTGGAGCCTGGATGGAAACCAGAGCTTGGAAAGAGTTTCCTACATCCCTTTCTCAAATATGAAGAAAGAGTCAAAAGGCAACAGTCACTAAAAGAAAGTCAGAGACTAGAATCAACAGACTTTAAAGGAACATGAAGGGAACAGTGACAAAGCAGAGAGCAGATGACTCAGAGAAGATGTTGCATCCATGAGCTAAGAACCAGATGCTAAAAAAGTAAACATTTAAGAAGCAGGTAAAAGTTCTGGGAAGTTATTTTATGTAACATTTTATGTAATATGTTTCTATGCAAATATTACATAAAATAACATCTCAGAACTTTTTTTAACTTTCCATAAATTATATATATAATAAATATGCTTATGTTTTATATATAGCATATAAATTATATAGGCGTGTGTATGTATGCATTTATGTACACATTTTAAAAATACATAGAATGAGAAAACAAACTTTGGTCTTTCGTATAGCAGACCAAAAGACAAAGAGATGAAAAATGGGAGAAAATGAGAAAATTAGAAGATCAACTCACAAGTTTTACTGTCTAATAAGTGACAGAATAGAAAAATGGATAAAAGGAAATAAGAAAATCAAAGAAACTGTAGATTATATCAGGTTCCGTAGTTAAAGCTTCCAGTGACCACCCAGAACAATGAATGATTAAAAGACAAGCACATACACAGACATACATACCCCACCAAAAATAAATAAATAAAACCACCTTAAGACACACACATTGCACATTGTGTGTTGCACACACAGCACATTGTTATGAAATTTCAGGACACTGAAAATAAGGAGAAGATTCTAAAATATTCCAAGAGAGGAGGAAAGGATTGAGAACAATCCTTATGAACTGAAGGTGAGCATGAGCAGGAGAGCCTGAGTGCAGTGCTTCCTTACCAAGAATTCTATACTCAACTGTACTAGCTGTGCTGATCAATGGTGAACAAATAATTAAAGGCCTTTTCAGAAATTCAAGGCCTCAGCCTGTTACTCATACACACTCGTTCTTCAGAAGCTGCACAGAGTCCATATTCGACCAAAACTTGTATATAGTCAAGAGGCCAGACATTTTAAAAAATGGAAAAATATAGGACTTTTTAAAAAAATTTTGACAAATTGGTATGTAGAAAATAAAACATAGACAAAAAAGTAACTGATAATTCAAATAAAAGCATAAAAAGTTGTGCAACAAAGGCAATATGACCATAGTATATTCTGTGCAGCAGATAAGAAGAAAACACATTAAGATAAGCACCAAATGCGATATTACCAACATTTGAAACAGAATTAGGTTGGAAGCATATATCAGAAGGAATGCAGAGTGAGGAATGAAATGATGTGTGGTATAAATAAAATTAATTCTAATCTTTCATATAGAAGATTAATAGATAAGATCCAAAATAAAAAGTTAAATAATAGAAATGTATATCATTTAGATATAATGGAAGTACATATCACAAAGCTAAAGAGGGAAAATATTGAAAGTGACTGTTGTCAGAGTTCTAATTAGAGAGAGAAAGCATAGGGCAGGGAAATGCCTTATTTTTAATAAGTATTTCTGGACTATTTGGTTTTATAACCTACATCTTTATGATATTTATTTTAATAAAAACTAAATATCAGTCTTTGAGAAATTTTGAGTTAGACTGTGCAAGAGTTTAGGCCAACTATAGGTTTTAAGGGGATATTTCACACTTACTTCTTACACAATTGCAAGTTCTGGGGTCCCCAAGACCACCCTCGGTTTGGAGAGTTCACTAGAAACACTCACAAAAGTCACTGAAACTTCTTATACTCTGGTTAGAATTTATTACAGGGAAAGGATGTGGATTAAAATTCACCAAAAGGACCGGGTGCAGTGGCTCACGCCTGTAATCCCCGCACTTTAAGAGGCTGAGGTGGGAGGATCACTTGAGGTCAGGAGTTGGAGACTAGCCTGGTCAACATGGTGAAGCCCCATCTCTATGCAAAAACAAACAAACAAACAAAAAACGTAGTTGGTCCGGGGCATGGTAGCACATGCCTGCAATTGCAGCTACTAGGAAGGCTGAGGCTGGAGAATCATTTGAACCCTGGAGACAGAGGAAGCCCTCAGCCAAGATCGCACCACTGGACTCCAGCTAGAGTGAGATTCCATCTCTAAATAAAATAAAATAAAATTCACCAAGGTAAGAAGCACACATAGCAGAATCTAGGAGGATTTCGGGCATGAAGCTTCCATTCCTCATCTCCTTAGGGAGTCAGAGTGATCTACCCTCCTGGCATCGAGGTGTGACAATATTAACAAAGCCTTGCCAGCCAGGGACATTCACCTGTCCAGAGTTTTTATTGGGACCCCGTTGTGTAAGCATGATGGACTGATTGATTGTCCATGTGTCTAATCTCAGTCCCCAGCCTCCAGCCCTTGCACCTGCCCTCATCTTAAATCATATTTATGGTTGTTCTTCTAAGAGCCAGTCCCCACCCAGATACAGTGTGGCCAGCTACCATCCTAAACAAAGACACTTCTACCAGATCTCTCAGAGATCATTTCTTAGAAGTCAAGGACAAAGGTGAACATCTTCTTGGGCAATTCTAAATGTCTTTTCTTTCTTTCTTTCTTTCTTTCTTTCTTTCTTTCTTTCTTTCTTTCTTTCTTTCTTTCTTTCTTTCTTTCTTTNTCTTTCTTTCTTTCTTTCTTTCTTTCTTTCTTTCTTTCTTTCTTTCTTTTTTTTTTTTTTTTTTTTTTTTTTTTTTTTTTTTTTTTTTTTTTGAGACAGAGTCTTGCTCTTGCTTCATTGCTCAGGCTGGGGTACAGTGGTGAGATCTTGGCTTATTTCAATCTCTACCTCCCAGGTTCAAGTGATTCTCCTGCCTCAGCCTTCTGAGTAGCTGGAATTGCAAGTGTGTGCCACCATGCTCAGCTAATTTTTGTATTTTCAGTAAAGACAGGGTTTTGCCATGTTGGTCAGGCTGGTCTCTAATTCCCAGCCTCAAGTGATCTACCTGCTTTGGTCTCCCAAGTGCTGGGATTACATGTGTGAGTCATTGCTCTCAGGATGATTTTTAAATACACAGAGTATAACTGACATTACCATTACAGCGTGTAATATCCAGCTTTCCACTCTCCTTTTATTACTGCCCCACAGGAGGGAGGACCCAGCAGTAAAAGAGGAAGTTAAAGTATGGATGGGAGCTATATTCTTCTATTGTCCTAACTTGTATTTTTTTCACTGCAAATATCCCAATGAAAGCTTCAACATTTTGCCCAAATGCTATATTTACATGATATGAAGGCCTTGCCCTATTTGATTGAACATAAAATTTAATTTCATCATAATTAAGGATTATTATTCCATTCTGAAGCTTCTCAGTATGGATATAAAGAAGTTAACATTTTCTTTATCCTAATGGTCAATAAAAAGAAGTTTAATTTTTCAGACATACCTTCTGTCTGAATTGAAATCTTTATTTTATATATGAAAAGTATTATTTGTAATTTTTTGAAGTATTTTTTTTTCTGTGCTAAGACAGGTACAAAAATATCGCCACTTTTAAAGAAGCTTCTTTATGTGGGCAGCAAATAATTCAATTTTAAAGGGGAAACAGTTGTTTACAGATCTATGCACATATATACATAACTCCATTCATATAAGATTATTTTCCCGTTTTTTATTAAATCCAGAGTAAAATAAAGCTAGTTCAGAGGAATGATCACCTATAAGTTTCCTGAAGTCAGTTCTGGTAACTTCCCGTAGAGTTCAGTTGACTCTTCCACAAATCTGGCCACATCAACTATTTAACACACTCTGCTTCCTATTTCCACCTCCTTGCAGATAAGTGTTCCTATGATTTTGTTTTCAGGGGTTTTGAATCACATTAATTAGGTGCATAGTAGATCCCAGGCACTTTCCTAGCTCCCGCATATGAGTGAGAACATGCAATATTTGTCTTTCTGTGCTTGGCTTATTTCACTTAACATAAAGACCTTAAGTTCCATCCACATTGCTGCGAATGGCATGACTTTACTCCTTTTTTATGGCTGAATAATATTCCATTGTGTATATATAACACATTTTCTTTATCCATTTATCCATGATACTCTGGTTGACTCTGTATCTTGGCTATTGTGAATACTGCTGTCATAAAGATGGACTGCATCTATCTTTGTGAACGTACTGATATCAGGATGGTATTGCTGGATCATGGTAGCTACATTTTTAGTTTTCAGAGGAATCGTCATGCAAATTTTCTTTTTTTTCTTTTTCTTTTTTTTTGAGGTGGAGTTTTGCTCTTGCTGCCCAGGCTGGAGTGCAATGGCATAATCTCAGTTCACTGTGACCTCTGCCTCCTGGGTTTAAATGATTCTCCTGCTTCAGCCTCCCAAGTAGCTGGGATTACAGGAATGCACCACCCAGCAAAGTTTGTATTTTTAGTACAGACGAGGTTTCACCATGTTGGTCAGGCTGGTCTCGAACTCCTGGCCTCAAATGATCTGCTCCCCTCGGCCTCCCAGAGTGCTGGGATTACAGCCATGAGCCACCACACCCAGCCTGCATTTTGTTTTTATAATGGCTGTACTAGTGTACATTCCCACAAACAGTGAGTGAGCAGTCCCCTTTCTGCATCCTTGCCAATATTTGTTATTCTTGTATTTTCAATAAAAGTCATTCTAAGTGGGGCTAGCTCATATCTCATTGTGGTTTTGATTGCATTACTCTGATGATTGGTGATGTTGAGCATTTTTTTTGTATACCTGTTGGCCATTTGTATGTCTTCTTTTGGGAAATGTCTGTTCAGATCTTTTGCCCATGTATTAATCAGATTATTTGGGTGTTTTTGTTTTGCTACTGAATTGAGTTCCTTAGCTACACCAGTTATTAATCTTTTATTGAATGGAAAGTTTGTAAATATATTATCTCATTCTGTACATGTTCTTCTCACTTTGTTAATTGCTTCCTTTGCTGTACAGAAGCTTGTTTCATTTCATTTTTCTATTTTTGCTTTTATTGTCTGTGCTTTTAGGTCTCATCCCAGAAACCCGTGCTGAAGCCAATGACTTGTAGTGTTTCTCCAATGTCGTTTTCAAGTAGTTTCATAGTTTCAGGTCTTACATTTAAGTCTTTAATATATTTTGGGTTGATTTTCGTATGTGACAAAAGATGGGAATCCAGTTACTTCCTTCTGCATATGGCTTTCCAGATTTTCCAGGACTGTTTATTACAGAGACTGTCCTCCTCCCATTGTATGTTCTTGGCAACTTTGTCACAGATGAGTTGGCTGTAAGCCTGTGGATTAATTTCTGGGTTCTCTTTTCTGTTCTATTTGGCTACGTGTCTGATGTGATGCCAGTACCATGCTGCTTTGGTTACTATAGCTTTTGTGGTGCAGTTCAAAGTCAGGTAGTGTGATGCTTCCAGCTATGTTCTTCTTGCTCAGGATTCTTTAGCTGTTTGGGATCTTTTGTCGTTCCATACAAACATGACCGAGAAACGCAGAAAGACAGAGGCTAATTCATGAGTTTTCTTTTGTTTTTCTTTGTTTCATTCAGGATTTTTCTTTTAGGTTTTTCTTACACTTAATTTTGACTGAATTTAGAAAAAGACAATCGCCAAAATTATTAAATGAGGAGCCATAGTTTTTAGAAGCAATTCGAACAGAACAAAACGCAACTTGCTCAAATGAAAGCCCTCCATAAAATCTCCCCTTCTGCTCTTATGGCCCTAAGGCATTTTGAGCTTCTAATGGTCTAGGTTATTCAAAAGACAGTGTATCTTGAAAGTTTCTATAGTTGTCCTACTAAAAATTAAGGTAATTTCAAAAGGTCTTGATTTCATTTCAAAAGCAGGCACATCCTGTGTCCCCAGCAGACAAAACAAGAGCAGAGAAGATATTATAGTAGACAGCCAGGCAGGCAGAAGCAAGGCAGGAGAGGGCTTCCCCTCATCCCTGTCACACACAGGTGGTGGTCAGGAGATTGTTAACTCCTTCGCTAAAATAATCATTGGAGGCCGGGCATGGTGGCTCACGTCTGTAATCCCAGCACTTTGGGAAGCCAAGGTAGGATGATTACTTGAGGCCAGAAGTTCGAGACAAGCCTGGCCAACATGATGAAACCCCGTCTCTACTAAAAGTACAAAAATTAGCCAAGCATGGTGGTGCACATCTGTGATCCCAGCAACCGGGGAAGCTAAGGCAGGAGAGTCACCTGAACCTGGGAGGCAGAGGCTGCAGTGAGCCCGGATAGCACCACTGTGCTTTAGCATGAGTGACAGAGTGAAACTGACTCAACAAAAATAGAAATAAAATAATAATTGGTCACAGCTAGTGCCAGAGAAAGGCAGGCTCCTAACAGATAAAAAACACCTAAAGCTGTTGATCAGCAGCTTCCAGATAAGATCTCAGGACTTGGCCGATCGGGCTCAAGGCACTACAAGGCAATACTGGAATACTGGACTGGTAAGGGAAGAATGCCCCAAGTGCATAACTCCAGTAAACACACTGTCCGTCCCCTCCCAAGGGCTGGCAGGCCTCTGCACATGCAGACAGCCCAACCCAGGGAAGGATCAGGGGAGAAAGAATGCAGGACCTCAGAAGTATGCCAACATATAAAACCCCAAGTCAAAGGTGAAACTGTGCACTTGAATCTCCCAAGTCACCCACTTGGCCCTCTTCCAATTGTACTTTCTTTCCTCTCATTCCTGTTCTA
>NW_016107500.1:3424999-3461755 GCF_001604975.1 Cebus imitator | reverse complement strand
CTCCCAAAGTGCTGGGATTAAAGGCGTGAGCCACCGCGCCCGGCCTCTAAAGCTTTTTAATAAACTTTCACTCCTACTCCAAAAGTTGCCTCTGTCTCTCCTTCTGCCTTCTGCCCCTCAGTCAAATTCTTTCTTTGGAGGAGGTGAGAATTGAGGCTGCCGCAGATCCGGACAACATGGATTTGCTGCTTGTAACAGAGAAGCCATGAGGCTGGCTGCACAGGGGTTAGTTCCAGGTTCTCCTCTTGCACCGGGTGAGTGCTGGATGCCTCTGGTAGACTCGGACTGGCCATGCATGGCCCACACCCATCTACTGACACCTACACCCTGCCCCTGTCCTGGGAGCCGTCCCTTCCTCTGTGAGCATGTGGAAGGGGAGGACCTGAGTCTGGGGGCCCCACCTCTAACTTCAGCTTCGCCTCAGTCCCTGCTTCACAGTCATTCACAGTATGTGGCCAGGGCTGGACTCTGGAGGGCACCTGGCCTGTGCAGAGCCCCTAAGACTTGGGAGGGCCAGTAAGAGGGCTGGGCTGGGCAGGTATCCTCTGTGCACTTGGGGGCTTCAGGCAGAGCCACCATCAAAGAGGCATCACTGGAAAGTGAGAGGAAGGTGATTCCAGGCACATGTGAACTCAGGGCCAGGGCCCCCAAATGCTTCACCTTCCCCTCTTCAGCCAGGCTGAGGGGGATTTTTACTTGCAGTTAACATCACTTCACAGACACATCTCCATTCCATTCTCCCAAGCCTCTATTTCCTTACAGCCCTTAGCCCAGGAAGAAAAGGTTGCTATTCTCAGCAAACACACAAAGAATCACATAAAATCCTATCCTATCACACACATCCCATGAAAACCAGAAGCAGTGAAGGTTGAATGTAGGTTTTTGGTCCATTGAGACTTTTGGAAAGTAGCAAAGGCATAAACCTTTTTGAGAATCTTCAAGCAAGCCGAGAAGGAATAATTATATCTTCACTTTCTGATGCTTCAACTGTCCCACTTTTGACCAAAAAGAACTGCTTCCTCTGGCTCTTGGTTCTTTTGGAAACACCTCCTCAAGTTTTTGGTGGCTTCCTTGTTGCTTTCACACAAAAGATATCTCAAATGCATCATGTAAATTAATTTCCCCACACTTAGAATCAGGAGTCTCCCAAGGATGGTGTTTGGTTAAACCAGGGAGGGCTGGAAGCCCACAGGCCCGTGTGCGCTATGTGAGCTCATTGTTACTGGATTAGCACTGCTTCTAGGCCTTTTCCATAGACAGAGCTGGAAGATACGTGTTTTTTGAAATAGGTGGGATGAAGAACATGAGTTCACAAGAATATTTCCAATTCAAATTTTACATGACAGGACTTTGCTATTATACTTCTCTTTTCACTAAACATTTTATTTCTAGAGCATTAACATTATTATTTATCCCACAAGACAAAAACTCTGGTATTAAAAATCATACTGCTAAGTGAGTCTGTATTTTCTTTGCAGCCCCATATGTTCTTAGGAAATCTATTAAGCAGATATGGTCAAATAAAGCCTCTTGAAAGAAGTTGGCTTCTTTGTCACATCGAATGCATTGAGGTGATCCTTTCCTCTCTGTGGTTACATAACCAATTGTCTTCCAGTGAGAGTCATTAATTTTCTTTGTAAAAATTATAAATTACTTGTAATATTAATATTTCATAAGGTAGTCATTGTCTAATTCTTAGTAGGATACGTTTATTTCTTTAATTTAATAATATGCATTAATACTTCAAGATTGTAAATTTGAAAACTTTGTAAATGTATTTCATTAAACATCTCATATTTATTTATTAAAATATGTTGTTCTCAGCGACAACCATTTAAAGGGTTTTCCCAGAAGACTTGACTTTAGTTTTATTTTTTGAGATGGAGTTTCGCTCTTGTTGCCCAAGCTGGAGTACAACGGCACAGTCTCAGCTCACTGCACCCTCTGCCTCCCCTGTTCAAGCAATTCTCCTGCCTCAGCCTCCTGAGTAGCTGAGATTACAGGTACCCACCACCACACCTGACTAATTTTTGTAGTTTTAGTAGAGACAGGGTTTCACCATGTTGGCCAGGCTGTTCTCAAACTCCTGACTTCAGGAGATCCTTTTGCGTGCACTTCCCAAAGTGCTGGGATTACAGGTGAGAGCCACCACACCTGGCTGACTTTAGTATTCTCAAAGCAGAAAAATAATGCCATATAAAACTTATAGTCCCAAAAAATGCAGTTAAGTCTTGCCATTTCACTTTTGATAAATGAATGTTCCACCCTAGATTTAAGGAAAGAGGCCAGAAGGAAACTGGAATTCCTGTAGAACTCAGTGAGGGTTCCATGCTGTATCCTGAGTGTATCCAGTTCTCATGTTCAGCTCGGTGCATGTGTGTGTGTAAGAGTATTCTCTGTTCTCTTTCAGTTAACTTGGCCAAATTGTCTTCAAACCAAGTGTATCATTGGATAGAATGCCCAAGCTAAGGCTGCCAGCCCTTTTCAAAGTATGAAAACACACTTTGAGCATTTGAAGACGGTCAGCCCTCACAAGAGATAATGGAAACTCTTATCCTTTAGGGATAAAAGTTTTTGTTCTGATTGTTTCTTGAGTGAATAGAAAATGCCTCTCAAATATTTGGAGATTGAGGGATCTATGGTCCTGTCTAAATAACAAGAAATTGATATTTGTATTGAACAGTATATGATTCTTGTTTTACCGATATTTTTAATCAGCTTTATCCGCGTGGATTCTATAGCTCTCCACATGTTGCTTTCCCATTTGGGGTTTGGTAATCACTTCATATATTTGGCCTGGAGACTCCTAAATTGAAAATAAGATGCAATGCTTCAATATCATGGCCTCCTTCTGATGTGTTTGGCCTGGTGTAAAATTAAGGAGTTAGCATTTTCTCCCTTCCTTCCTCATTGCTCCAAACGGTATCAGTTGTTACTGAACAGCCCATAACTGTATTTCTAACAAAGATTACACAGATATCTCTGTCCAGCTCCATGTCCTGCAGGGCTGTTCTGTGGTCTTCCGATCAGTAAAAATGTAATAACATTTTCACATAGTCAATATTTAATTCTGTAAATGCAACTGGTAGTTGTAATCTAGGTTATTAACCACACAGTGATTTATGATAGAGGGCAGCCAGTGGCGGGGTAGAGCAGTAGGAAAGTCCTCTGGTGACAATAAAAAGGTTATAAATTTCATAGCTCTGCCTGAGAAATATATTTTATATCCTATATTAAGAATAGCTTTTTATAAATTTTAATGATCCATGTTATTAATGGGGCTGTCATCATCATTGCCTATATGAAACTATAGTCCTTGTTTTTTTTTTCTTTTACTTTTCCATCAGCTGAAGGTCTTATGAAAAAAAAAAGGGCTCTTATTAGCTATTTGCCAAAAACATCTTTAAGAGTTATAAGCCTATCATTGTTCCCTGGGACTGCAAGCTTGCGAGCAGTAGTTTGCATAAAGTTTTATGACTGAGGCAAAGGTTGGGCTAATTGGATAGAACACAATCGGAGCTCTATCATGTTTACAAAGGCCAAGTCAATATGCAGAAATAAAACGGGGGTTGTATCAAAAAGAGAAATTTATATGTGGAAATTGTCCTTCTCTTCGGCTCCCTGTCCCCTTGCTCGGAAGCCATTTGGTTTCCAGCTCTGCATGTAAGTGTACACACAGGCCTGTCAAACTGCAGCTCAGCACACTCCCTAGAAAACGCACACCCCACATCAATCCTGTTTCCAAACCTTACGCCATAATGCAGGCAAGAGATGAGCCCAGCAAAGGAGCACGGGGGGTGGCAGGACACAGTCACCTGGGGCACGGGGCTCACAGCTGGGCTGGGTCTGGAGAGTTTTCTATATCCAGACACCATTTGTAAAGCCAGATGTTTACAAAGCAACACTTAATGAAGAAACCAGTTTTAGAAATTGGTCTTGCAGTTGGAGGATGGGTTGCTTCCAGGTTCACATTTTCAGTGTCGCTTACTTCAAAAAGTTTCCTCAGAAGATTATGTAGGCAAAAGAGAGAAAGACAGAGAGAGGCTGATTAAAACAAGCACACAAACCACCACTGTCTTATGTGGAATGGTTTTGTCCATTCTTCCTTATACAGAAACCATCTAATTTAGAGCAATATAATTTATTCTAGTTAAATTTGCAGGGGGAAAATTTAATTTTTATTTAAAATTAATTATTAAGTTTTAAGTCGATAAATAGTGTCTCCATATAGACAACACAGCAACATTTCGCAAAACTTTATTTTATGGTTATTTTAAATTGTGAATGAAAATAATGCCTACATGTTTTTAACAGGATGGTAACATATTCATTACATTTAGAAAGACAGTGTTTTTTCCTTTTCCCACAATATCTTAGCCATCTAAAAAATTATCATATGAACCATGAAAGTGGTTTATTAGAGTTTGAGCTATTTTTTAAAATCTATTTTTTTCTTTTTCATGGTGAATGTTGAATTAGAGAGAAAATGTGGAAATCTGAGCTCATTAAAAGCACAGAGATTTCTTTTCTTTTTCCCCCTTTTTTCCTTCTCTTTCTTCTCCTGTCTCCCTTTCTCTTCCTCCTCATTCTCTGCCTCTTCCTCCGTTTCTTCTTCCTTTCTCTCCTTCATCTGTCCTTTCCCCCATCCCTTCCTCTCTTCCTCCTTTCCATCCTCCCTCTTTCTTTCTTCCTCTTCTCCCTCCCTCCCTTTCTCTATCCTCTCCTTCCTGTTTGTCTCTTTCTGCCTTTCCCTGTGTCTTCCTTCCTCCCTCTCTCCCTTTCTTCCTTCTTTCCTTCCTTCCTTCCCTTCTTCCTTCCTCTGCTTTCTTTTTCACCATGCATATGAGAAACACAGCTGAATGCAGCCTGGGTTCCAAACTACATAGAACCGTGGAAGACACCCAGGGGCAGATTAACACACTGAAACTCACATGCTCCTTTGCTCTCTCCTTTTTCTGGCCTGGCTATGCTCATGGTCTCATAACTTTTCACGTTCATGAAGAACAAATTTCTGTTTATTCACCAAGCCCTTGTTTAGAGCTACTATATATGAGGACACAGATCTAATGAAAGCATGGTGCTTTTTCTCTGCTAGGAGACTAGAGAGCAGGATTACCAGGCAGAGCTTGCAGAACTAGCAGCTGTTCCAGCCTGACCTCATTCTCCTTGGGTTTTCCCAGGAAGCCCTAACCCTAAAACCCTTGATTAGTGCTTAAGAATGCCTTGATGACTTTATGAGGGTTGAAAGAGAGACGCATCTCATTACATGTTCAGTGCAAAGGCAGAACTCCACTCGTGTCTCCTGTCTCCCCAAGTCTGCTCTGCCCTGTCTTCAGTGGGACCCACTTGGTTTGACGTTTTTTCCTTGTAGAATCCAGACACATATTTATAGTTTTCTACCCGTGATTTTTTACTCCCACTTCATGTCAAATTCACACAACACCCTCATTTTGCAAAACAAATTTTCCTTTTACTTAAATCTGAATTCCACTGGTAAGCAGACATTGGGTAATGAATTTTTACCCCAGATCAGTTTTTCAAGCCATCTCTGTCATGGCTTTTGCATCTTTGCGAAAATGAAAATCGCTGTCCACAAGGCACTTCGATCACATCCTGAAAGTGTGGGATGGCCTTAGTGTTGCAGTTCGTAACCTATACACAGGGCAGGCTTCAGGGCAGCCTTCTGCCCACGTGAGCATCGGGCTCATCGGGTCCCGTTCTCCAGTGGTCCATCCCCTGTTCACAACCAAAAGGAATCGCCTGCGTACTGTTGAAATGTGTGGAATGACAGAGCATTGTTTTAACTCTTCTGCTGAACTAAAACGCCTGTGGGATTTTGTACAATAGTTACTAATATAAATCTGAAGTCCAAAAATATAGATAGGGAGAGAGAGAGTGGTTACTAGCTTGGAAGTGCTCATGGCGCGGGTCACAGGTGAGTCAGTAGCCAGCACGTGAGCAGGTTGGCCCAGGTCCATTCATTTTTGTTGAGGAGCCAGGAGACACCCTTTTCCTCAACTGTCATGAGTAAGGAAACCGCCTCATTAGTTATGGGATTTGGGTATCAGCTTCTTCCCCCGTATTTCCCAATAAGCCACAACTACAGCCAAGAGCTCAAAGAGCTTCAGATCAGACGTTTTTGTCAATAACACTTTACCAGTCACGTGCTTCTCAATGGCCCATTTTAGCGGGCACAATGCCTTGTAGTTACATTTTTAGCAATGCTAATTTTGATTGCTTAGTTTGATCGCTTAAAGTCATTACAGACCAACCTCTCCATTCCAAATGCATTTCTTTTTCATCAGCAACCCACAAATAATGATTTTATGTCTACTGACAGCCTCTAACTGGCGCCAATCACTTTTAGGGGATTTATAGAATGGTGATTTTTCTACTAATGTCATTAAAATAATTATTAGATAACATTCTTCTAAAAAGAACTTTCTTCCTTCAATTGCAGACAAGCTACTCTTTCTATTCCTAAACAAACAAACATGACAAGATAGATTCTTTTTCTCTAAATATAAAATTTTATAGCTGGGCGCAATGATTCATGCCTGCAGTTCCAGCAGTTTGGGAGGCCAAGGCAGGTGGATTATCTGAGGTCAGGAGTTTGAGACCAGCCTGGCCAACATGGTGAAACCCCATCTGCACTAAAAATACAAAAAATTAGCTGAATGTGGTGGTGGGCATCTGTAATCCCAGCTACTCAGGAGGCTGAGGCCTGATAATTGCTTGAACTCAGGAGGCAAAGATTGCAGTGAGCCCAGACTGTGCCATTGTATGCAGTGAGCCAAGACTGCCCCATTGCACTCCAGCCTGGGCAACAGAGTTAGATTCAGTCTCAAAAAAAAAAAAATTAAAACAAAGTTTTGGTGAAATAATAAACTCCACTGTGGGCAAATGTGTTTCTTTCTCACTTTCTCTGTGTACTATGGTTCTAAAAGATGTGTTTGTTTTTTTTTTAATAACAAAAAAATTTATTATTTCCTTTAAAGCCAAAGCCTCTCCAGTTTGACTCGTGGTTCTCCCACCAAACTTGCTCCAGTGTCCTTTGACATTCTGGCGTTAGTTCTTTGGGTCCAACGAGACATCCAGGCTCTTTTTGTATAATGTCTCCCTCAGAACTAGAACCACTATTCCTTCAATGAGACCTGGCTCCAATTGGTAGGGAGAAATGTTTATAAAACAACATGTGGGTGCAAGATATGCTCATTAGTACTAGGTGTCATTGCTTCTAGATTTTTCAGTGTATAGAAATAGTAAAAATATATGAAAACTTATGAGAACATATTAATATTTTGAGTTATGTTTAAAATTGATTAAATTTTTGATGGCTATGATTTTATATTTTTGTCTCCTTTTCCTTAAACTTTAAGTCATGGTTTCTAATGTTAGTATATTTTCTTGTTTACTTTATCCAACATATATAAAATAGTTTAAAAATCACATACTGTTGTTAATACATTCAATTAAACCAATGAGTGAAGTTAGAATATGTTTTATTCCTTTGTTGTCCTTAGAATAAGTTTCACGGAAGATGAAATGCTAGTGCACAGTGTGCAGATGTCATCTGGAGTCCTTTTCTCTGGGTGGTTGTGTTGTCAATGTGACATGTTTTTGGAGTTGTATGGTCTGGTTTGTTTTAACTTTAGAGATTATTATTTTTGCTTTAATTTGTTGCCTGTTCTCTAATTAAATGGCAAGATGTATAAAGAATGGTATTCAGAAGAACCTCAAGTGTATATTAATCCCCCACCCACAATAATTCTACTGGCCTTGCTTGTCATTCCAATGCTTCTTTATGCAAATCTGTGTATACGCTGTGTACACAGGTGCACTTACATAACAGTTAGTGATCCTTTTTCTGGGTTCAGTTCTTGTGTTCTGAAACTTCATTTTGTTAATGTTAGAGTGGAAACATTAGGCAAGGTCCAAGAGTGAGGACCCTGGAGCTGGACAGTGAAGCATGGCTTGGATGCCTTGTCTTCTACCAGCTGTGATTCCCAACCTCTCTGTGCCTCAGTTTCCTTATCTGTAAAATGGGAAGATAATATCTACCTTATGAGGTTGTGTTGATTAAGAAGTGAGTTGGTTTTTTTAAAGTGTTGAGAACTGGCATATAGTTAATACTCAATATTTGAAGCCAGTATTACCCTAATGTAATGGTTCTCAACTGGGGTGGGGAGAGAGTGGGTTTTGACCTGCAGGGGACACTGTGCAGATATTTCTGACCCTCACCACTGGAGGGGGAGTGCTGTGGCACTGGATAGAGAGAAGCCAAGGGTGCAACTCAGCAACTCACAAAATACAGAACAGCCACCCCACAATAAAAAAATCAAAATATCAATAGTGCTCATATTTGAATAATAACAAACTAAATCATTTTTACTAATTACAAAAGTGAATGGAAAATAATTCTATAACTAAATATAGGCTTTTTTCTGCTTTATAAAATTTTAACTCACTAAAAATAATGACGGTTTAAAAGCGTAATGATTCCTTTCCCTGTCTCATATGTCCATCAATATTAAAGAAGATAATGTAACCCCCTCTACCTGAAAATAGTCACTCATAGTACCCCTTGTGTTTCTCAGACTAGACTGACTTGAAACTGTTCTCAGTATTTCCTCTATTAAACATGATTCATTTAGAAAATATTTCTTCTTAGCAGAAAAGTAAGTTTAAAAACAGGCTGGTTGCACAGAATTCTCTTCAGTTAGAGAGAGGAGAAGCAGATATAGAATGGAGAACAGGAGAGGGAATTTTGTTATTTGTTCAGAAAGCTATGAACATGTTTTCATGAAACCAAATTACTTAGCTAAAAGGCTGATAGGGCTGGGCTCTGTGTCCTCACCCAAATCTCACCTTGAATTGTAATCCCTATAATCCCCAGGTGTTGAGGGAGGCCCCTGTGGGAAGTGATTAGATCACAGGGGTAGTTTCCTCCATGCTGTTCTCGTGATAGTGAGTGAGTCTACATGAGCTCTGATGGTGTCACAAGGCAGTTGACCCTGCACTTGCTTGCACTTCTCTCTCCTGTTGCCATATGAAGAAAGACGTGTTTGCTCCCCCTTTACCTTTCATCATGATTGCAAGTATCCTGAGGCCTCCTCAGCCATGAATTAATTAAACCTCTTTTCTTCATACATTACCCAGTGATGGGCAGTTCTTTATAGCAGTGTGAAAATGGACTAATACAAAGGCCTACAATGAAAGAGTGCAGTTATGATTCAATTCTACAGAAATGGGCAGCAAGGCAATAACTTCTCACATACCACACTTTATTATTCCTTGTTTGTAAAATTCAATTCATATTTTTTTTTTTGTTTTTGTGGGAACTAATTATTTTCTTTTTTTTTTCAATTCATATTTTTTTAAATTAATTTATTGCATTTTAGGTTTTGGGGTACATGTCAAGAACATGCAAGATTGTTGCATAGGTACACACTTGGCAGTGTGATTTGCTGCCTTCCTCCCCATCACCTACATCTGGCATCTCTCCCCTTGCTATCTCTCCCCAGCTCCTCACCCCACACCGTCCCTCCCCTATTCCCCCCAACAGACCCCAGTGTGTAGTGCTCTCCTCCCTGTGTCCATGTGTTCTCATTGTTCAACACCCACCTATGAGTGAGAACATGCAGTGTTTGATCTTCTGCTCTTCTGTCAGTTTGCTGAGAATGATGGTTTCCAGGTTCATCCATGTCCCTACAAAGGACACAAACTCATCGTTTTTGATGGCTGCATGATATTCCATGGTGTATATGTGCCACATTTTCCCTGTCCAGACTATCATCGATGGGCATTTGGGTTGGTTCCAGGTCTTTGCTATTGTAAACAGTGCTGCAATGAACATTCGTGTGCACGTGTCCTTATAGTAGAATGATTTATAATCCTTTGGATATATACCCAGTAATGGGATTGATGGGTGAAATGGAATTTCTGTCTCTAGGTCTTTGGGGAATTGCCACAGTGCCTTCCACAATGGTTGAACTAATTTATACTCCCACCAACAGTGTAAAAGTGTTCCTATTTCTTCACATCCTCTCCAGCATCTGTTGTCTCCAGATTTTTTAATGATCACCATTCTAACCAGCGTGAGATGGTATCTCGATGTAGTTTTGATTTGCATTTCTCTGATGACCAGTGATGATGAGCATTTTTTCATATGTTTGTTGGCCTCATGTATGCCTTCTTTTGTAAAGTATCTGTTCACATCTTCGCCCACTTTTGAATGGGCTTGTTTGTTTTTTTCTTGTAAATCTGTTTTAGTTCTTTGTAAATTCTGGATATCAGCCCTTTGTCAATTCATATTTTTAATGTTTATGATTCTCTTGTTCTGCGTGTCCTGAGGATTAGAGAGTAATATGCTTTTAAGGGAAAATGCTGACAGATAGATATACAAAATACCTATTTTTAAAGCGTTTAGGATTAACAAAATGGGTCGTGACAATCTAAGGAGTGTAAAAGTACTAGGACTTGAATTTCTAATTAAATAAAGACGTTTTTGAAGACCTCACACCACCACGGTACAGGTTTTGCATTCACTAGGAGAGAACAGTCCGTTTGTCATTCCTGTTCACCGAGCTCTATGATATAGTTGGCAGAGCTGCAATTTTGGAACCAGTTCCGTATTCAAGAGTGAGGCCTTCTAGACACCAGTGGCACAGTCTTGAACCAGTAATAAAAACTCCTTTAAACTCTGTTGTCTCCCTATGTAATGTGGAAACAGTCCAACTAAATTCTTTTCTGCATGATTCAATAACTTGAGCAAAACACCTAGCCCTGACAAACGCATGTAATTGGTGCTGAAATTTATACTAGTCTCTTTCATACAGCAAAATACTAATGGGCTGTGATTGTGGTTTATGGTACATAGACTCAGATATGTGACATCCCGTTTCAGGCACCCCTGGATCAACAGAAGGATGACTATGCAGGAACAGCCAGTGACTAGAGGGAAAGGAGTGGACAGGGTTCCATGAGCATCTC
Organism: Cebus imitator; assembly: GCF_001604975.1. NCBI lineage: Eukaryota > Metazoa > Chordata > Mammalia > Primates > Cebidae > Cebus > Cebus imitator. The sequence continues at coordinate 3,450,763 of NW_016107500.1, read as the reverse complement.
ATACTTCACAGTGGCTCATTATAATAAAGATGATACACATGGAGTACAGCGTACACTGCTCGGGTGATAGGTGCACCAAAATCTTAGAAATCACCACTAAAGAACTGATCCATGTAACCAAACACCATTATTTCCAGAAAACCTATTGGAATAAAAAATTTTAAGAAGAGTAAAAGATAATACAGTTAAGGGGAAAAATGCAAAGTAAGTGTTGTATTCGAGTTTGCCTAACTAGTTAGTATAGGACTAGATACATTACTTCTTTAATTTCTGTTGTGGTTTTGTGACAACTGAATGGAATGATCTTATATTCATCTTTAAAAAGTCTCGTGTTCTATATTTAACAAGAGAAACCCTCTTCCATCACTGTTTCCATGGTCTGGCATACCCCATGAGGAGTACCTAGGTTAAGAGTATCTCAAGGACTGGGAAGACATTGCAGCAAAGCCACATGGGAAGACTCCATCGTGACCATCAAATGAAGTGAAAACGGCGCGTCTAGAACAGGCTTCTGTTCTCTAGTGCATGTGTTTTTGAAATCATTCCTAAAGAAGGAAAATGGCCCTTTCCCAGCTGCAGAAAGACGGTGCCGTGAGCCTATCCTGGAGGCTGTCAGTGGTGTTCTTGTACTAGTATTATTTTTCTCCTGACTTGTTCTGGGAAGTGCTACATGCTTGTCTATTTTTCCTGTTTTCCTCTGGGGCTCTGGGTTCTTTATTGGCAGTGGAAAGGTCTCAGCTTCCTCTGCAACCCTCAGGAAGTGCCTGACCAATAGTTTTCAAGACCTGTGTGTTTAGTAAAACATTTTGCCTCCTTCATTTAAAATACATTCTTACTTATGGTAGTTAATTCCACTTCCCAATGAAGGGAAACCTTATTGTTTGAGCCAGGTAAGTAGGTAGGAATTTTATCCAAGCTACATTTCTCTGGGTACTGTAGGCCTATACCACAGCTGCCTGCAGGACAGCTAGCACACTGTCCTGTGCCTATCAGCTGCTCCATAAATATTTGCTGGTTTACTTTGATCTCCCGATAGATATACATTCAAGGCTAGAATAATTTATATGCACTAATATGAACAGAGCCCTTTGTTTGAAAAATAAATTCAGGGAGAATGAAAATAAACATAAAGGAGACAGATTTTAACTACAGATTTTAAAGTGCACGGTAGGTAGTAATCTGTCGTCATCATCATTGCTATGCCATTTCTCTGGAGGTCAAGAGGGGCTCACAAAAACAAATAATATTCGTCTCCCATCCAGTTCAAAGCTCTGGACAAAATAGTCAAGATCAGGAATCTAGGCAGTGTGCCAGTGCTGCTAGGTGAGCTTCAACTTTCTTGTAAAAACCACACACACAGAAGGGTAGCAAATAGCTTAACGCCACTTTTAAAATTTGCACTCAGCAGCTCCATCAAGAGTTTGAATTAATGCTACCATAATGCTCACATAGAAGGGAACCTCCACCGACCGCCTCAGTGTTTACTCCACAGTGCTAGGTGTAGAGAGTGTACTAAACGTGTGTTAGCTACTTTAAGCTGCATTCTAGGCTTTCTAGGGAGGGCTGGTTCTCTAATCTTGAATCTATATACAAGAAGCCGTTTGCTAGCACAGGCTGATAACCAGAAAGATCACACTCCAGAGGGTCCCTTGCATGGAAAGATTCCATTTGTTTCGGTCATCAACACCAGGCAATTTGCTAATTTAAGCGCTAACTGTCGAACTATTTGCTGAAGCTTGGGTCATGTTAATCATCATAATTAATGTTGGTGATGAGCTCTCAGTAGAATCGCCTCTACTGAAAAATCACCCCTAGCCATGTTACACGGTCCTATCTCCTCAAAAGCCATTCTCTCCTTTTAGTTCTTCCTTTTGTAGCCTTCTCAATAGGTTATTAACAATGGCCACATCACTTTCTTTCTGCAAGAGGTCTCCCTCTCTTAGGTCATCTTCTATTTTCTCTCTATTCATCTACTAAAATGAAGCCAAGTCAATACTCTCCAACCCTTCATTGAACTACTTTGCAGCAATACTTTAAGAAGTACACACAGTGCCCACACAGTGTTCAGGAAAATGTATATATTGTGCTTACATTAATAAAATTAGGAATATTCAAGGCACGTGAACTGAAAATATTTTGGAGCTATTTTCTACTCTTGCATAAGCAGAGGGTGAAAATCCTATGGTCTTCATCTTTAAAGACGGTGTCTGAGTCTTAACGCCTAAAGAGATTTACATTTAGCTATCAGGTCAAAGAGTTTTGATTGCCTGGTGCTAATTCTTAAGGTAACAGAAATTGTTTCCAAGATATGGTTGTATCTACCATAAGTCAATATTCCATGTATAATGTGGTTAGAGAACTTCAGAAAGTAAAGAGCTGGGCTTCATCAAGCCTAGGGAATATATTGTATCAGCCATTTGGGGGCTTGTTTTCTTTACAGTCTCATATCGGGATTGTGTGAGAGCAGCTAATCCTCACTAAAAGAACAATTTTTGGAGGGTATCCAAATGAGAAACTAAGAATTAGCAGAATGTGTTGGTGTAGAGAAGTTGCTAGCCTCACTGTGCTCAGTAGGAAAGCTTCAAAGAGAGAGCCCATTTCAGGATAGACCTTAAAGAATGATTAGGATTCAGCTAATCGGAAATAAATAGTGAAGACATTCTAGAGAGATGGAAAAGAAACATGATCAGATCTACTTAGCAGAGTCAAGGGTCCATTGAAAATGTAGATTGAGTCCCAGATTGCAGAAAGTCACATGTGAAGGGATGCATTGTATTATATTTTGCATCGTATTACATTGTACTTTGTATTGATGTATGTATATCTGTGCACACTGTTGTTCAGGGAAGGTGGAGCTCCACTAAAGTTGCTTGCAAAGCAGTTTAGGATGGAAGCACTGATCTGGCTGCATTCTGTAGGATGAGTGGAGAGGAGAGAGAAGGGGACAAAGCCAGCAGAATCACACTGGGAGAAGGAATTAGTAAGACAACCTGCATGGGAAGTGTACCAGAGGAAAGACAGAAACATGATAAGCTTTAGGAGGCAGGACCTTGTCAAACGGTGTGGTGGAGGTGTTCTTTATTGACAGTTGCGGCCTGAGGAACAGGCTGAGTTACCCCAGCACGAGTAGAAAATACCCAACAAGCAGAAAGATAAGCATGAATTGAACTGAAAGTGAATGGGAACAGACATAAGGGGTCAGACTTTGAAATGAACAGATGTAGAGCAAAATCTAGGCAGGAGATTGGTTTGGTGAGAGGAAATGAGAAGTGAGAATTTAGGGCCAGACTCAACTGAGAATGGCTGAAAATATACAACTGACATATTTTAACTGCTGAGGTCAACTATGTGATTTCTTGGTCAAAATTCAGAGTCTATTTGAGAATCTCTAATGCGTAGGTGACAGCTTATGTCTTGGAAACTTCTGTGGCTTCAAAAGGGATTAGTGTTGTGGACAAAGGGCAATGATGTGCCCCAAAGGCTGCGATCTGGGGTCTGAGAAGCAAAGCAGAGATGGAGACGGTGAGTGGAGAGGGAAGCCAGAGGTAGCTGTGGAGGAAGGGCGGAGGCCAGCGCATCTGTTGTGGTCACATGAATGTTGGCTACTGGTAAGCTGTGTGTGTGCATGTGTTTTAAAATCACCCAGTGATAGCTTAGCAATCTACCCTTTACCCCAGGTATCACTCACTAATCACTGATTTCTTCATATGCTGCCAAGTTATACTGTAATCATCTCATCTGTTCTCTTGATTTTTTTTTTAGACGAAGTTTCACTCTTGTTGCCCAGGCTGGAGTACAATGAATGATGTGATCTCGGCTCACTGCATCCTCTGCCTCTGCGTTCAAGAGATTCTCCTGCCTCAGCTGGATTACGGGTTCTTGCCATTATGCTCAGCTAATTTTTGTATTTTTAGTAGAGACGGGGTTTCACCATATTGGCCAGGTTAATCTCAAATTCCTGACCTCAGGAGATCCACCGGCCTCAGCAAAAGTGCTTGGATTACAGGTGTGAGCCACCGGGCAAGCACCCCCTCTTGATTTTTAAAACAATAATCACAATAAACTACAAAACACATACTGAATAAGGCTTAGGGGCATTTTATCAGAGGTAGTGGTTGCATATGCCTAGGTTCCATGGAGCTGATGAGACAGGATCTCCTGCTTATCTTAAAGGGTGAAGGTGTCCCCTGTTGAGCCAATTCAGAGGACTGGCTGAACATTGCTCTCTCTCTGTTTTCATTCTCAGACTGTGCCCAATATACATCCCTGACACAGGAAAGCGTGGGGTGGATGAGAAGGAATGTGGAAGCACCTTGTGCTCTTGGAGAATTCTGTGATAAGAAAGCTCAAAGAAAAAGGAAGCATCAGCCACTTCAGACAACAAACACGGTAAAAATGTGGTTGGTCCTGCTTATTATTGGGTGCCTATTGACAACTAGAGATTGCGTTTTTAGTGAAAGCAATTGATGTAGAAGCAGTTATTCAATGTCAAGGCAGAAAATGAGAAGGACTTATTTTAAGAAATTTGACAGTGGAAGGAGGTTGAGGTAGTGCAACCCAGCAGGTAGTGTGACCCTCACTGTTGAAGCCCTACGGCCTGAGCATATTTGCAGAAAAAGGGCAGGATAAAGCAGGTATGCAACCCAAAGTGTGTTATGAGCATCTCAGACTCTGCTCTCCCTCCCATGCTGCTTCTTTCTAAAGCATAAGCCTGGCCACATAGGACTGCAGATGAGCCCCAGCATGGTCCCATTGTCTAAAAATCAAGTCAAAGGACATCTCTGAGTGCCCCAGCCACCTCCCTGATCCAGCCAGCCTGTTGCATACTCTGACCCAAACTCCCGTGTCCAGTGCAGGGATCACACAGGCACACCCACTGCGACAGCAGCACACTCCTGTTCTTGGCCTGTTTGTCCATCACTGTCAGCTGGGCCGTCCTCTTCCCTGCTCCAGGGAGAATCGCATCCACACCAACACTTTCCAGGGCCATCCTGATGGATACCCTCCCGGTTTCTCTCCCTCCATATCCATTCCCAGGCCTGATGCTCACATGGCCTTTGCAGTTCTCCCACATGACACTCATGTTTCTGAATTCGGTTTTGGAGACACTTTGGGTGTGGACTCAGCTGAGGTCCTGTAGACTCAATGCCACAGCAACTTTCCACCTGGAGCCTTCAAGAAATGGGCATCTCCCGTGTGTCACTGGCCACTCGCCCTGTGAGAAAGATCACACAGTACGCGGAGCAAGCGCCCCTCAGCTTCCCACACCCTTCTGGGCTCCCCTGCTGATCCCCAGTGGGGTGAGCCCTCTTCTCATTGGAAATGCTGGGGCCTTCTTTGCACTGATCCTGGATTCCCTCCAGCCCTGTCCTAGGCAGTGCCCTTCTATATCTCAATCCTACTTCTAGTTTCTGAGCTTCTTCTTGTCTTGTCTTTAATACTGTGAGACAATAAGTGCTTTAGAAATATTTGTTAAATAAATGAATTCAGAAATGCCCCTATCTCATGGCAAGCTAAGCTAAAGAAAACTTGTTGGACTCCGATAATAACAATAAATGATGATGATAAATAACAATGAACAATCAACCTTACAAAAGAGACCTTATTATGCTGAGTCAATTAACATGTTTGATCCGCATCACAATTCTGTGAGTTGGGGGCTGTTTTCCTCTCCATTTTACCAATGAGGAAATTGAGTCAAAGAGAGAGAGACGAGTAGTCATTTGGGCAGCTCTACACAGCTCGTGAGGAGCCCAGGGGAGTCTGGACTCAGTATGCACTCATTCTGGCTCCAGATTTGCTTCACTGAGGTATGGCCACCGAGGATTTTTGTTTTGAATTTCCCATCTGATTATTTGATAAGGATATAGTATGAAAGCCAGGTGCTAGCAACAGACAAATTCTGAGCCCAGTATGCTTTATACTGCTAGACAGGGATTGGTGTGTTTGCACCTATCTTTAATTTGTTATAAGAAATTTTCCTATTTCTTCTATCCAATATAATATTTTCATGCCTTGAAATAGGAGAATGTTTGAAGAGCATATTCTCTTTGCACAGAAATCTGTAGCACGACTTTTTTGAGGCCAGTAGTAACATCCAGAGACCATTCTTCCATACGTTACTCCCTCCTTTTTCAGACTTGTTTGTAAAATACAGAATTTGGATTTAGCCTTTATGATTGTATATGATCCACAGAAGACCTGATTTATGAAATTTTGTACTAAAAAAATCATTTGGAAATGATTGTATTGTAAACTAAGGCTAATTTTTTTTTAAAACCTGTTTTATGTGTTATAAATGCCAGCTTGTAAAAGAAGCTGCAACAGACTTTCTCTGCTCATGATTTGCACTCTGAGGGTTTTGTTAGCCCTTTTGTGCTACTTTATTTTTAAATTGAGTAAAAAAAATAAAATAAAAAAATAAAAAATAAATAAAAATAAAATTAACAAAAAAGAATTTTATTTATCAATTTAAGAGACTCATCATGAAAAGAGACATATACTCTCCTGCCGTAGAAACTGTGGGATGTTCATCACTTCATGTCTATTGGGCAGTGCAGTGCGTTATAACATTTGATTTACTTCCATTCAAACTCAAGTGTTTAACCAGCCCAAAAGCATTCATAAGTAGGTGGCAAATAAAGTCTCCTTTGCTGGGGTAATAGCTCCAAGATGATTTGTTCTAAGTCTATTTTATCATGTACTTAGTTTATAATGAAACAGATTGAAAGAAAAAAATGGGAGTATTGTTCCAATAATGTATGCTGTGTTCATGTTCAGAATGCTCTTGTATGAGCTAAATTCAGCTCCATTGCAGAAGGACTTTCTAGGGAGATATAAAAAATAAAATTAAAGAGGAAAGAAAATGCAGGAACTTACTCAGTGACAAAACCTACATAGAGGTAGGCAAATCCAGGCAGGATGACGCCTCTTTGGTCTCTATGTCTTTCCAAGAACAAACACAGGGAACTCTGCAGTTCCTTCCTCCACGCCTCTGCCTATCTTTCCCTGCTTAATTAATCGCTTTACACAATCCAAAGTGGCTTTTGCCTCTGAAGAGGCTCTGACATTTTTGATCTTTTCACAAGGCAACAGGCCCTAGCACCCCACTCTATCCACTCCTGTCTTTAAAAAAAAATAACTGAAGACTAAGCCAAAAGGTAGTTACAGACATAGAGGAAAAGAGCCCACAGAAGAGCTGCAAATGCCCCCACTCTGTTACAGTGGGGGAGAGTCAGGAACACAGGGTGTGGAACTGCTGATTTCAGTTTAACTCCGGCTCTGATGAAGACCAGGACTAAAATGAGTCTAAGGAACACGTTTTCCAGAAGCTGCCAAGTGAAAAGAAGGATATTCATTCTACTTTTAAATTCTCTGTCAGTTATAAGGAAGATGCAGTTGGGCTGCACAACATCCCGCTATTTATTTATGTGTTTTTGATTAGAAACACCCTTTTGTATTTCAGACCCCTCCTTTGGCAGAATTCATTTGATGATTGTGACCAATTTTTGGTCTGGAATCACTTACAAGTTTCACACAGTGTATTGCTGTGAATTCCCCTTTCAGCTTCAGTTTGATAAACCAGTAGTCTGTCATATACTCACTCAGTGGCCGGCACATGTTCTGAGACATGCGTCCTTAGGCGACTTTGTCATTGTGCAAGCATCACAGAGTGCACACACACAATCCGAGACAGTCTAGCTTGCTACACACCTAGGCTTGTGGTCTAGCCCATTGCTCCTAGGCTACAAACCTGCACAACATGAGACCGTACTGAATGCTATGGGCAATTGCAATACAAGGCTAAGTACCTATGTGTCTACACATACAAAAGTTCTGGTAAGAATATGGCCTGATAATCTCACGGGACAGCTCTGATATAGGCAATGCCTCCTTATGTGACACATGACTGTATTGACACTGATGATGGCAGCTTGGTCTTTACTAAGCCTGATCCAGGGTGGCTAGCTCAGTTTTAATGGCTGAACTGACCAGATAATTCATTTGCAATTCAATGAAGAAAAGTTAGCCCTCTCAGCCTTTTTTCCTCAGGTGGTCCTGAAGCCGCAGCTCAGAAATTCACCCCGTAGAGGGAGAAGCAGCAGCAGGAATTTCTGCTTTAAACACATTCATCTCCTATTTTAGGTTAATGTCCTCAGTCTTCTCCGACCTGAAGTACATTTGTCCAAGCAGCAATCACTGTAAGATTCTGAGAAAGGCGCTCTCTGCCTATGCTGAGTTTCCAAAAGGCAGCTGTTCTTTGAACATGGAGTCTGGCCTGATGGAACCCTCTTGCTCCAAAATAACAAGGGCCTCCTCTTACCTCCTCCTCCTCCTGCGGGTTCTCCACGCAAGCTGCATCATGGTGGAGGTGGAGCGGTGGGCACAGTAAGAGCCGCGGGCCAGACCCTGCCTCCCCACAGGTGGAAAGCTTATCAGTCCCAAGTGCTCAAATCCCCTTCATTTGAGTTACTGTTTTTATTTTTCATTTTGATTTTTAAAATAAATGCTGATTTATTCCCACACTCAAATTTTCAGTCAACTTAGCAACTTCAGTTTTAAATAATTGTTTCTGACTGTCAATCTAGAAGCAATTGATGAATGCAAGAATATTCTGGAAACAATCCGCCTGATAATTATTGTGCTTTGTTTTCAGCTATCTAAAGGAAAACATTAGATGACATCAAAAATTAGGATGCCCTGTGATTTTTCACCGCAGACTCTACTGAAAGCTCATTTTAAAAAGTATCTAGACTGATCAAAGTTCTACATGCATTCCCATTAAGAATCTGTATTATCAAGGTTAGATAAATTAGATATCATTTTTCTTAACTGCTCAAACTTTACAAACTATTTTTAAAGCAAACACTAGATATGAGAAATGATATAGAGATTTCAACACTTGGGTTGCCAGAACAAGACAGAGAAAAGGTTATCTGAGAAGAGTGGCACCCCATAGAAAACCTCCAAAGTCATCCACTCTAAAGACAATTTTCTGTACTCATGGTTTGTGTGTATGTCACAAAAAGAATATTCTACCTTTATTACCATCATAGGTTTTCTAGAAACATATCCCTGAAATTCATTCTATCATTTATTTTCATCCAGATTCATAGCAACATCCTCATTAAATTCCTTAATTCTATTGTGACATACAGTTGGCAGAACTGTGATTTAGGAGAAAGGTAGACTGATTCTTAGATAAAAATAGTTCAAGCTTTCTGTAATTCTGGGGCTTTAGGAGTTGTTGAGAATCACTTTATCCACAGTGTCACTCAGGTGAGAACCTGAGATCTAGAGAAGAGGAGTGGCCATTGCAGACCACCTGGGAGGAAAAGGTGGGGCCCAGGAGGGTCTAGAAGTCATTAGTATTCAGAGTCACAGGTGTGTTACCCAAGGGACACAACAGAGATATGACAAGGCTCAGGTACCATGGTGTGTGTGTCCACAGAGAGGAGGCAAGCAGAGGCCACCTGAAAGCAGCTTCCCACGGAGAGGCAATTGCTCCCCTGAGATCTCCTGCAGAAAATGCAGGACAGTCTGCATTCTGGGTTGAATTATTTTCAGTGTTCTGGGTTGAATCGTCAGTGTTCTAGGTTGAATTGTTGATGATTTGGATTGAATTTTTAACGTTCTGCATTGAATTGTGTTCTCCCCAAATTTATATGTTAAAGTCCTAGCCCTCAATGTCTCCGAATATTTTCTTATTTGGAGATGGGATTTTTAGATAGGTAACAAGTTAAAGTGAGGTCAGGTGGACAGGCCCTCCTCTGATATGACTGATTTCTTATAGGAGGGGAGATTTTGGACTCAGACACACCCAAAGGGAAGACAGTGTGAGGAGACAGAGAGGGAAGACAGCCAAGGAGAGGGTCCTGGAACAGAGGCTGCAGTCATACATCTAAGAGGAAACCAGCCCTGCTGACACCTTGATCTTGGACTTCCAGCCTCCTGAACTGCTGGAACTGCTGAGCCCAGTTGTGGCAGTTTGTTATCATAGTCCTAGCAAACTAACACTGCTGGGTGAAGAGGCTGTTTGCTGTGGGATGAGAATGTAAAATAGGAAAGAAGAAATTGTAGAGGGCCTTGCCTTTTATGTAATACACATCGTCATTCTCTAGTGTTGGGGGCCAAGGAAGGTTACTCAGCAGGGCTGTAAGTGCTCAAACATGCATTAAAAAACATATATTTATAATCTATATAGATATTATGTATCTATATCTGTATATCCATAATACATAGATATTATGCATATCTATATAGGTTATAAATATATGTGTATATCTATATATCTATCTAATATATATATATATAAGATAAATATATATATATATACTAGATAGATATATCCACACATCTGTATAGTATATATTGTATATAAAATATGTAATTGAGTATGTATATATTGTTTATATATATTTTTATATATAATATATATTATATAGATACGTAGATATACCTATATATGTGTACTTATATATGTAGATATACCTATCTATATATGTGTATACCTATCTATCTATATAATATATATTACATAGATGTGTGTAGATCTATCTAAATAATATATATAATGTAGATATGTAGATCTATCTATATATGTGGAGAGATATATAGATATATCTATCAGATATAATATATATGTAGATATTTCTATCTATATAATATACAAGTAGCTATATAATATACATGTAAGATGTATATTACATATGTATAATATATACATGTTATATGTGTAATATACATAAACATATGTAATATGTGTGTGTGTATATGTGTATATATACATATATTTACACTCTCCTGCCACACTACAGAGCTGACTTTGAAAGGTGTATACTCAAGACAGGTAGCCCTTCAAAATTAAAGCAATAATTTAGTCAAATTATTATAGCAGGAGGAGGAACAGGTGAGATTCTGGAAGGAGAAGCTCAATAGGGGATGCCCAGGTATCTAGAGTGAGCAACTCAGCAGGCGGACAAGCCATTGGAATATACATAGAGAGAAGATACAGATGCAGTAGAAAGGGGGACCTGGAGGATGCAGGCAGAGCCCGGGTGCACAGGCCTCAGGTTTCAGATGATATGCTTTGGTGCTTCTAGGCCTGGCGTTCATGAGAAACATCCAAGATGAAGACAACAAAGATGTCAATGGTGGAGTTGCTCAAGATGGGTGGTTGTGGGGCTGTGACATGAAGGGAGTGGATCCAGGGACAGAACTGGGAGGCTGATGAAGAGGAAACCAAATACACCCCCTGGGGAATTGGGCTGAAGGCAGAGAATGAGGAGTCAGTCCAGGAGGCTAAGGCAGTCGTGGAAGGAAGACAGGGATGGAGAACAAAGCCTGGCATTGAACCTTTTAATAACTTCCCTCTTTAGAAACTTGCCAATGACTCCGGTCTCATGTATTCACCCATTTGTACAAAATTCAAGCAGCAAACATGGAAATCTGCACTGAAGTCCAGGAAATGATCAAATTCTGTTAGCTTTCTTAGCTCATGAGTTTCTCCCAAATCGGTATGGATGTATTGGGGGTCTTTCCAGGCATCCACTTTTCAAATTCATTTTTTTTCACTTCTAAAGTATCTGAAAGCTCTCTTATTGACATAGTTTAGTATATCTTAGCAAATATACAAACCATTCTACAGGCTTAGGTTAGATTTATTTACAGACTCTTGAAAGCTTTGGAAATTCATATCAGTCATAAACAGTGATGTGTTGGTGATGGTTAAACAGATGATTGCCTTTTATTGTTGTAATAAACATTTTTGAAGTAATTGTTTTCCTATAAAAACTAAATGCACCCATAACTATAAAAAACAGTAATATTTGAATATGGCTTTAAAGAAGTATATTATAAAAATTATATTTTATGTGTTATTTTCATCATGTAGGTTATACAGAAGCTATAATTTCACCATTTCAGCTATTTCCCTAGTTTTATTTTTATTCCCTGTAAAGCTGGCATTTCATGTCTTGAGGGACAAAAGAAAAGTATTTGTTAAAATAGAGCTGTCTGGTCCCACCCTGCCCTATTGAATCAGTGTTCTCCGGAGAGAGGGGGTAGGCATCTCTATTTTTAATTATCTCTCTTAGATAACTTCTGCTTACTACGGTGTTTGAGAATATTGGCTTTTCTAGATAAAAACATGGCCTGGAAAAACAGGAAATCTATGACACCATAGCTTTCGCATGACCTGGCCCCAATGCAGAAGGATGGACACTCACTACGTATTCCGAATTTCAGGACTGTGGCCGCAAAGAACTGCAGTGCTCCTGGAGCTTGCTGACGCTGACAGCTTTCACAAGGAGATGGCTGTTCTCAGATGGAGACAAGCGTGGGTGCCTCTGAGCAGACACAGGGGCCTCAAGTAAAATAAGAAACTTGAACGTCCATTCAGGGCATCTGAACTGTGAAATGAGAATAGGAATGGAATTAACAGCAGCAACAGGTACCGGGCTTTTTTTGAGGCGGAGTGTGTTCTGGGGCCTACATCATCTCACGGATGTCCATATGTGGCTCGTGGTGGACTTTCCTAGGGAAATCTTGGGTCCCTGGGTGCTCCCTGGACCCCAACTCCTGCTACAGGCTGTAATCTGAGCATGACTGTGGAACATCCTGACCCTGGACCTCCCCCAACACTGCATGCTCACATTGGCTCTTTCTGTCTCTGTGTAAACCATCCATCAGATATTGTCCTAGTAAACCTCATCCAGCAGGCTCCCAGTTACCTGCTCCCTGGAATGGAGCTATCTGCAAATATTCTCCCTGCCAGTGTGTCTATTAGGTATTTTGTTATTCCCCCAATCTCCAGGCATCTTTATTCTTCATCTGTATTGTTCCTTTAATTTCATAGACAGTTTCATATCACCTGTCTAGCAAAGAGTAGGAAGAAACTGGAAAATCAGAAATAATGACATCTTTACGACTCCCAGATGAATTTTTATAGTGGTGAGGAGGGCAGGCACAGCCCCTCTGGGACACTCAGTCATCCAAGGTTGTTCTTAATCCTATAATTGGCGGTCACACCTTACCTAGGTGCAAACTTTCTCTTCTGCAATCAATGCAAAGTGTATTTGGAAAGAATTCTCTCCACATCTTCCAACAATCGATACCCTTCAGTCTTAGGTGCTGAGCAAGCACATGTCACCAACTGTGGAGGACTCAGTCTCATGGCAGTGGGGACAGAGAATGACTGCACGGCTGTCACCTCCACCTCCGTCTGGCACGTAGGCACATCACGCCCATGACTTTGATAAGCCTGGTAAGCATGAGTGTGGTTTACTGGTGAGTGGGATCATGAAATCCATCACACAGAAGTTTACCCTGTCTGAATGTGTAATTGAAAATAATTTTGGATAAAAAGACCACATAAACAAATGTTTTCCACTGATAGCAAAAGAAGTAAAAGTGTCTGGAAATGTTAGAGAATGCTTCCAACAAATAAAGAAGAAAACCTCGGGGGATGCCTGGTCAGCAGTTTGGGTGACGACAGCATGTGTGAGGCTATGAGAGGCAACCAGAGAAACCCATCACAAACTAACATGCACTGCAGGAGGCTGATGGGTTCTGGGCTCCAGGAAGGAAGGGCAGCCTCATGTGGGGCAGGACGACTCCAGCTCTGTGGCTCCGGCATGTCGCTGGGTCCTTCCTCAGGCTGATTCCTGCCATCCCATTTGGAAGCACAGATGCTCACACCAGTGAGCAGCTCTATGGGAGGAACTCACTCTTCCCCCTGGAATCCTGCTTAGAAATCCCAAGAGAAGACCTCAGCAGTCCAGTACAGCCCTGAAAATCATCTGCAGGGCAGCTACCTTCAGGTGTGACACCTGGACCCCTTTATTACAGGCAAAGAAGTGAAGCTCTGCAAAGTTGGTAGATGCCTAGCCTGGCCAAGCAGAGGCGCTGAGGGCTCCTGCAGGCACTGTCATCCACACCCTCTAAAATGTCATTGAAAGAAAACCCAAGTCATTGACAATGAATCACAGAATTCACCAACTAAAAACTATTCACCTGGTCTTCTTCATTTGTGAGGATACTCAAAATCAAAGGAAACCTGAAATGATTTAGCTATTCATCAGGTTACACTGTGAGGTGTTTAAAAAGAATTGTACTAGAAAAACCAATGAGTGTAGACTATTTATAGGCCATAACTTTGTTCTTTTCTTTTTTTTCTATAATGCCCATATCTTGGCTAAGCCAATGACATTTCACAGGTAACAAACCAACCGATCTTTAGTTTTCTTTTCCCCAGTCATAAGGAACATGTGTCTTCAAGGGGCCTTGGTCACACATCCGAGGAGACCCTGAATCTGCTGGCAGTAAGGTTGGCAATTCATGGACGATGAGACATGTAATCCAATCAGCCCCTTGTGGAGTATGCATGAGACCCATTTTGTAGATGGAGATACTGGGTCTTGGGGAGAGATGAGGTTAGTTGCCTGGCAGAGCAGCCTGCATAGTGCTGAGTGCTCAACTACCATCCATGCAAATCTGGGCTTCTGACCCTCTCATGCTGTCATCCAGGGTGGTTACTCCTCATGCAACTCCCCAGCATCACTGGCCGCTCCCTACCTCATTGGGTGCCTGTGTGGCCTAAATTCCAGGCAGCAGTTGGGAGTGCCCCATATCTGCAGTGGAGAGGGACACATCCTGTAGCAAGGACGGGAGCAGCTCGGATCTTTGGATATCTCAGGTTCAGTTGGAGCCTCCTGGGAGCCCAGTCAGTGGCTGAGCAGGGAATGCCAGGGGACCACTCAGACCTGGACAGGCAACCTGGGCAAAGGCCCCATGTAGCTGAAGCAGGGCTGGGTCAGGACACAGAGGCTGAAAAGAAATAACCTAAAGGTTAAGCCAAACAACAAAGGTAAAGGAAGAGGATGCCCCAGGCACCAGGGCAGGGGAGAACATGATGAACGACAGTAAGAAAACAGCATGCCCGGGACAGAGGGGTGATGCCCTCTACAATCTTGCATGAAAATGACTGCTCTCTATTTCAAATCTATCTTGAGCATTTAAATATATAATTATAACTTGTATCCCAGTTGGCTCAGTAACTTAAAAATCAGCTCACTGGAAACCATGAGCCCAGAGTCAACTGCATTTTCAGCACCTCCCATCATTGATTAAGCAAGGGAGTCTTGGGAAGATCTACCTACATTAATTTCTGAATTCAAAAGCGTTTCCTGCTTATTTTCAGAAAGGTGTCATCTGAATCTCTAAATCCAAGCTCATCCTCACAGAATTGCTGCTATTTCCTTCAGAACCTAGAAGGAATCTGTGCCCTGAGATGCCTGGATGTTGGAGGAAGGATTGTTTCTGCCGCTCCTCCTGTGTGCCCCACCGGTTCCTTCCCACCCCCACAGCAGGCCCTGGCTACCTCCATCCTTCCCTTCCTGGGTTAGACGCTGTACCAGCATCCCGCATCATCCAAGTCTGCACCTTGTGCCTTCCCTAGGAACTCCCAGAGCAGTCTGGATTTGTAGTACAAATTCCATCAAATTATGTTTTTTATTTTCCGTTAATCATCTTGGCACTCCTGAGGCAGGAATCACAACTATCTCACATCAGGTACAAGTGTGTCTTAAATGGACAAATAGATGGGTCCAATGTTAGGCTTTCTTTAAGGATTTTCAATACCAGGGTAATTTGAAATAAAGTATAATCTTTCAAGATACCTGAAGAGTTAGAGATACCTAATCTAATCATTGGTACAGGAGATGGAGGTGTTTATCCAGGATGCGTGAAAGAACGAGATAGTGATCAGCAACTGAACAAGGCCTTTTCAAAAATGCAAAGCTGGACTACTCTAATTATCAATGTGTTCCTCCTCAGGCATTTACGAGCCCTGGGAATGGAGATGCAAAATGAGCTGAGCATTGCCACGGGCTTAATAGTGTCCTCACAACAGTTGTATGTTGAAGCTCTATCTGCAGGCAGGATCTTTAGGAATGTAATTAATTGAGTTTAAACAAGTCCTAAGAATGAGGCCCCAACTACTAGGACTTCCGCGTTTGTAAGAAGAGGAAGAGAAAGAGATCATTTTCTGTCTCTACCATGTGAGGACACGGTGAGGTGGGGACCATCTGTCAGCCAGGGAGGGAGTTCTCACCGGAACCTGAGCATGCTAGCACCCTGATCCCAGATTTCAAGTCTGCAGAGCTGTGGCAACATCGACACTGATCCTTTGAGCCTCCAAGTCTGAGATTTTGTTATAGCAGGCTCAGCAGACCAATACGGCATCCTCACTCTGCGTAGCAAAGCCTCAGCTCAAGGTTTCTCTGCAATGGCAAAGCTCCCCCATTTCACTCCCTTGTCTATAGATTTGGCATGTGGAATAGGACCCGGCCATACCTGAGGGACACGTGCCTAGCAGTCCCTCTTCAGTGCTTTGTAGCATCTTAAGCGTGCTCTTCTGATGAAACACTTTAGTTACAGCTTTTTAGTTTAAATCATTATCTGATGTGCCCTACTCACCAAACTCAGATGGTAGCTTTGCTTCTGAAAAGCAATATATTTTGCATTGTTTTTAATTAAGGTGGGGATAGAGATCACCACAAACTGTTACTCTTACCCTGCTTTGTGGGACCTAGCAAATAACTACGTGTGTAAATTGCTTCAACGCTGATATTCTCTTTCCTGTGAACCACACGATGATTATCAAATGTGTTGAGGATCGTGATGAAAAATGAATTTTTCTTTATCTTCATGGAAAATCACATTAGGTGTAATCAGATAAAACCAGGGATAAACAATCAATCATTCTTCATTTGGGTTCAGGTTGGCACTGAGATCATTAGACACTGAAGAGGGCATCACTTCTACCTCTAGGGCAGTGGGCACCGTGGCTCAGCACATGGTCAGTGAAACCCTGAAGATTTTCCTTGAAAGCATTTGAGTTGAGATGGTAGAACTAAAAATTACTTTTAGAAGTCCTCATTAGAAAAACAAGTAGTCCATGGAACAAAAGTGATTCCTAAATGACACAAATTCGGTTTACCTGCTCTTCTCTATTATTTGTACAGAAGTGATACACGATGTCACATGGCATTTGTGGCGATACACGGTGTCACATGGTGTGTGTGGCTTAGACAGAAAATGTACTGTGCTGTGTGCAGAACAAGATGGTCAATGGGACACTTGTGAGTCCTCTGAATTCTACCCTCCTTCTCCTGTGACCCTGGAGAACTGAAAAGTGTAACTGCTCCACCTCGTCATGTTGCAGGTCGGGCATCAGACCCAGGTGTGGCTCATCTAATATACCAGGGATCCTGGAAGAATGAATGCTGCTCACACTCTGAGTGGCTGAGGCCCTCCACATGATGCTGCTGGACACCAACCAGAGGATTTCCCTGCAGCCAAGAGCCCTGACCAGATGAAAAATATTCATCTGTGCCCACTCTTCTTTACTCAAATAGAAGAGTTGAGAAATCCAGAATGGGAGAGCTGCAAGGACACTATATTTGTCCATTTGCATGCTGCTATGAAGAAACACCCAAGACTGCATAATTTAAGAAGAAAAAGAGGTTTAATAAACTCACAGTCCCATGTGACTGGGGAGGTCTCACAATCATGGATGAAGGCAAAAGAGGAATAAAGTCACATCTTACAGGGCTGCAGGCAAGAAGGTATGCAGGGAACTGCCCTTTATAAAACGATTAGATCTCATGAAGCTTATTCATTATCATGAGAACAGCATAAGGAAAACCCACCCTGTGATTAATTAATCTCCCACTTGATCCCTCCCATGACACGTGGGGATTATGGGAGCTACAATTCAAAATGAGATTTGGGAAGGGACACATTCAAACCAGACACATCAAACTAATAGATGATTTTGGCCTAATGTCCCCATTTCTGTTTACAGAAGCTGAGCCTCATATTGATCAATTGTCTGGTGTATGGCTACAGAGAAATGTGGTAGAAGAGCCCTACAGAGGTGGCTATTCAGGTTCTGTGCACACTGTCAGGGCATTTGCAGTGGGCTCGTGTTTCCTAGCTGTGCATGTCCGAGTGGCAAGAGAGAAACTAGCTTCTATAATTTAATGTGTTGTTAAACCACACCCCATTCAGACAGAAATGTATAATCCAGCCACTTCTAGGAAATGTTGTCTAACTATGGATTGTTTAGACCTTTTGGGTCTCTACCAAATTAATTTAGGAAAAGAGCTATATGCCTCCTGTTTTCTCTATTCCCAGAAGATGTAACAGGTCCCTCAAATGAAGTGAGAGGAGCAGGACCTGTCTCCAGTTTCCATCTCCCTTGCTGGCCTCCACTACCCTGGGCCTCTAGCCTGCTGAGACAGTGGCTCAGGTCACCATAGCATCACCCATGAATAAGTGCATGTGCTTGCACCTTTCTAAGAGCTGGACTCAAGGTTTCACTTTCAGCCGACATTCACAGGAAAGACAGGACTTTTACTTTGCTCTTTGTCCCATGAAGACGGGGGTTAAATAATTTACGCAAGGCCACACGAAACAAGGCTGAGATTCAGCCACCACTTTTGGACTATATAGCCCATATCCTTAACCATAAAGTTATGGGGCTTCCTAACCTCGTCCCCGATAATGCTCTTCTCAGGTCATGTCTAGATGACGAGCTGCCTCTCAGCTGTATCCCCATGTGCTGAGGTTTGGGAAATTTTCAGTTTTCCCAGTATTCCTTTGCACAGCTTCAAAGGAAACATGGGCTTTGCCTTGAACTTTTCTGGCTGCTATCAACACTCTGGTCTGTTTTACTCACTGCTCTCACTCCACAGGGATGTTTGGAAACTTCTGTGAAGGACCACTGTATTAGCTCGCTTTCACACTGCTGATAAGCAGACATACCCAAGGCTGGGAAGAAAAAGAAGTATAATTGGACTTACAGTTCCAGATGGCTGGGGAGGCCTCAGAATCACGGTAGGAGGCAAAAGACATTTCTTACATGGTGGCAGCAAGAAAAAAATGAGGAAGATGCAAAAGCGGAAACCCCTGATAAAACCATCAGATATTATGAGACTTATTCAGTACCATAAGAACAGCATGGGGAAACCTTCCCCATGATTCAAATGATCTCCCGACAGGTCCCTCCCACAACACATGGGAATTATGGGAGTATAATTCAAGATGAGATTTCAGTGGGGACACAGAGCCAAACCATATCATTCAGCCCCAGCTCCTCCAAATCTCATGTCCTCACATTTCAAAACCAATCATGCCTTCCCAACAGTCCCCTAAAGTCTTAATTCATTTCAGCATTAACCCAAAAGTCCACAGGCCAAAGTCTTATCTGAGACAAGGCAAGTCCCATCTGCCTATGAACCTGTAAAATCCAAAGCAAGCTACTTACTTCCTAGGTACAGTAGGGGTACAGGTATTGGGTAAATAAAGCCATTTTGCATGGGAGAAATTGGCCAAACCAAAGGGGTTACTGGGCCCATGCAAGTCTGAAATCCAATGTGGCAGTCAAATCCTAAAGCTCCAAAATGATCTCCTTTGATTCCATGTCTCACGTCTAGGTCATGCTGATGCAAAAGGTGAGTTCCCAAAGTCTTGGGCAGCGCAGTTCCACTCTTGTGGCTTTGCAGGCTATAGCCTTCCTCCTGGCTGCTTCTGTGGGCTAGTGTAGAGCATCTGGGGCTTTTCCAAGTGCATGGTACAAGCTGTCGATGGGTCTATCATTCTGGGGTATAGAGGATGGCAGTCCTCTTCTCAGAGTTCCACTAGGCAGTGCCCCAGTAAGGACTCTCTGTGGGTGCTTTGACACAGTACTTCCCTTCTGCACTGCCCTAGCAGAGGTTCTGCATGAGGGACCTGCCTCTGCAGCAGAATTCACAATGTTGGCTAGGACTACAATGATCTCAAGGATGGAATGGGATTGGATCTAATTCCCAACTCACTTATGCAATGGCCACTGGCAGGCATTGGCTCTTCAGTAGCAATTGCCTGAAAACATCAGGAGTTTGCCACTTGGGATTCTCCATAGGATAGCTCGTAACACATATTGGCTTCCATTAGAGTGAAGGAGAGAGACACCTAAGACAGAAACCACAGAGTAGTTTTGTAATTAATTACTAGAAATGATATTTAATCCCTTCTGCTATACTATATTTATCAGAAGTGAGTAAATAAGTCCAGTCTACTCTCAAGGGAAGAAGGTTGTGCAGGATATGAATGACAGGATGTGGAATCATTGAGGATCACTTTAGAGGCTGCCTACCAAAAATGATTTTTAAAAAGTCATAAAAGCAATGTAGGAAAGTATTTTTAAAAAGATGTGCCATGCAAAGAGGAATAAAGATAAGAATGACAGGAGCTTTCCTCGTTGAAAACAGTGCCAGAGAGAAGACAGCACAGCAACACCTTTAAAGTACTTGGGACAAGGACTGTCAACCAAGTACTCTATACTCAGCAAAAGTATCTGTCAAAAACACACCTGTGATATTAAGTGCTTTACATTACTAAGCGTTATGATAATTTTTTACGTAGCACATATAACTAATACACACTGGTTTTGAGAAATGTGACATAGTATGCTTTACTGTTATTTTCTTATATTTCTTATGTTTAAGGTTCATTAAACTTCCGTGAATTCATAGATTTTATCCATTTAAATTTCCAGGGATTCATGTTTTTATCAAATTATACTTTTGTGTGTTTCTAGTTCCAAGAGGTTTAGAAAATGTATGGTCATTGTTCTTCAGGTTGTTTTTTCTCTACCTCCCCTTTCTTTGGAGACTCCAATTATAACCATAATGGTATATTTGAATCTGTCCCCAAACTGGAAGATGTTTTATTCACTTATTTAATTATTTTCCGCTCTGTCTCATTTTGAATAGTTTTCATTGCTATATATTCAACTTCACCAGCATTCTCTCTTGCAATGTCTAGCATGCCATTAATCACACCCACAGAACTTTTCTTCTAAGACTTTGCAATTTCTAGCCATAAATGTTCTATTTCATTGTTTTACTTTTACATCTTGTGTGTTGCTACATAACATTTAGAGCATATGAAATACCATTGTGACAATTATTTTAGTGTTTTTTATTACTAATTCTAACACATGTGTCAGTTCTGGGTCAGTTTGGTTTATTTCTCTCTTTATTATGGGTCATATTTCCCTGTTCTTTGTGTGCTTGATGAGTATCTTTTAGATGCTAATCTTTTTGGACTTTACCTGGTTGAGTTTTGGATAATTTTGTATTCTTGTAAGAATGATTGAATTTGATTCTGAGATGTAGCTCAATTGCTGAGAAATAGGTTGATCTCTTTGGGTCTTGCTTTTAAAATGGACTTGGTGCTTTCTTTAGGGCTTACTATTTCCCATTGGTGAGGCTGGGCATTTCTGAGTTCTCCACCCAATACTTCATTAATTATTAGGCTTTCCATTCTGCCTGACAGAAACAAATACATTCCCTGGGTCCTTAGAAGGGGTAGGTATTATTTTCTGTTTTCCTCTTGGATAGCTTATTTCTCTGTGCTTAGTTTCCTCACCCCATGCACAGATGCTGCAGAGTGCTCAGGGTACATGGCTGTCTATTTGCCATGCGTTCACGCAGTGCGCACACCACACTCTCACCTCTCCCCTCTGCCCTGCGAATCTTACCCATTGTGCTGTCCCTGGACTCTTAACCGTCTTCAACTGGTGATTTTTATCAAATTAAAAATCAAAAATTTACTCCACACAGTACTCTTTTCTTAATGCTGTATGTCAGTTAATCACAGTAAATGTTTTTTGGTCTGAGAATAATCTTGGGGATTGATACGAGGTAGCCCGTTTTATTTGAAACTTTAGGTTATAGAGTAAGCCCTTTCAAGAGTCTCAGGTTGCAGGAAGTGTGTCATTTTATTTGGCTTGTTTTTATCTTCAGCCAAAAATAATAGGGTATTTTTAATTTTCTTCTCACACTACCAAAAGGCTGAGGCTATGTGAGTAGAAATTATTTTTAAAAACAAGATGATAACTGAAAGTATGTCATAATGTGGCCAAATCACTCAGGGTTTCTGTGTCTCGATCTATTTTTCATTTGGTTCATGTGTGGTGCAAAAAGAAATTAATGAGATGTTTATTGAAATTTGGTCCTTCGACTCTAGTATCTATACAGATAAATTACTTTTTATAAAGGGATTATATATAGTTTGTTATTCATTAGAATATAAAAATTGCACATATTCAATGTATAGCCAATTTATATTTTTATTTGCCATTTTGTTTTATTAAGATTTATGCTAAATTCTACTGAATTTAGTTATGTGAAGCTTTCACAACTAATACATGAAGTCATCTCATATCAGATTCTGCTTTTCTTATCTTTACTTCAAATATTTTTATTTTACTATTTTACTTAGTTTAAAAATATTTTAGAGTATATATTACAAAAAAGTTATGTCTGAAACCTTGATAGGACTTTGTTCTTTATTGTATTAACCTTTTCAAAATTGTAAGGTTCAATGCTCCCATCTATCAATGTCTAACTTAATAGATCCAATCACTAGTTCTAAGTTTATTTTAATTCCTTCTTTAAGCTGGGTTGTTGCATTAGCACTTACATTTGTTCTTTGTTTAAATATTCCCTAAATGAAACTCTCAAGGCATTTCTTAAGGCTATGGCTACTAAATGACTTTAATGGATATTATGTAATACAGAAATAGCAAATTATAAGCAAAACTTATGGGAAACTTCGATCATTATTTTATATAAATATTTGGGAAAGTAATGTGAAATATAATATTACCTCTTAGATCTGAAAAATCATAACTTAGAATTATTCTTAGCCAATCACAGCCAAACTGGTCCAACTCTAACTTCAGGCATATCTGAAAAAGTCTCACTTTCAAAGTGTATGAGTTCAGCTTCCCAAAATTGTTTGCACCAAGCCTAGCCAGTGGAGTGGAGAGACAGCATTTTTTAATCACCGGGATTATATGGATGGAGCCTTAAATGCCTCGTTAGAGTTTCTCTCCCTCTCTGCCTCTGAAGCAGAGAGTATTAGCCATGTGTCACAAAATCTAGACAAGTGGGGGCCTGTTCTCTGTGACGGTGGAACGACCAGGAGCAGAGGGTGGTGAACATTCCTATCTGCTTTCAGAGCATTCCTATCTGCAGGCTCCCATTGACCCTCCCACTCAGAGCAATTAATACCCTTAGACTCACATCATTTTAGACAATCAGCTTGCGAGCCGACAGACATGAAAGTGCACAATTCAAACCACCTCCCCAGAGTGCACATGCAAAGTTTCTCGCTTTGTTCCTGGTCTATTCTTGAGGGTCCTGGGGTGGCCCTCAATGATACATACTAATCAGCTACACAATACTAAAATGTAGTTGTGATTTTTCTTTTAAATAAAACATAAACACTAACAAATGTGTCACTGAAGTCTCTGGCAAAAGCACTGAGACATTGTCCCAAGGGTTGACACTTCTTTAGGGGTACAACTACATATCGACACTCACCATTCCCAATTCAGGGTCTCTTCAGTCACCTTTGGGAGGGCTTGCGACTGACTGTGGGTTTTAGGAGGACTTACAGCCAGTCATTACAGAAAGGAATATATATATATATATATATATATATATATATATATATATATATATATATATATTGTGTGTGTGTGTGTGTGTGTGTGTCTAGATAGATAGATAGATAGATAGATAGATAGATAGATAGATACTCATGGAGTTGAAAGGGTTTTTCAGAACATCATTTATCTATCCCCTGAGATTTACAAAGCAGTAACTCCTGAAGATCATAATTTACCCAGAGTTGCACAGGTGGGAGAGACATATCTAAGTTAGACCAAGATCCTCTTGACTCCATGTCCAATGAATTTCCTAGGATAATCTCCTCTGTCAATTGATAATTAAAGGATTTTAAGCAGATGGTGTCATTAGAAAAACAATTTTCTACTTAATTTTCCAAAAGGAAGTTGTAAGCATGTGGATTATTTCTAGAAAATAGTGTCCTCAATGTTCTGAAGTTCAATTTTTGAGATAAATAATAACATTACTTCCTAATCGTGGGTTTCAGAAATGAAACTGACTCGTCGTGGATAAAACCACAGTCAATTCATGAGCCTATCATGTTCCAAATAACTCGAAGGAAGGAACGGGGTCTGCAGTCACCTGTGTGTCTTGTGATAATTCTAGCATGGTGCCTGCACACAGCAGGAGCTCGGTAAACACCTGGCAACACGGCTGAATGCAAGGCTTTGAATTGCTGGTTTGTTTCATTGGTAGCTTCTGCCAATGGCATATTTTAATTCATGTACTAATAAGACAAAGTATTGATATGATCCCGTAGTAGGCTTCAGTAGTATAAATCCTATGAAGGTTATGAAATGACACATTAACATTTTATTTTGTCCCAATTCTCTCCCCTCCGTCTCTCTCTTCCTTTTTCTCTTCCTTCCTTTCTCTATCTTTTCCTTCTCCTTTTACTCTTCTTCTTTCTCCTCTTTTTTCTTTCTCTGCCTGTCTGCCTCTTTCTCTGTCTCTGCTTCTTTCTTCTCTTATTCATTGTACTGCTTCCCTTATGCCTATGTAGTTTACTTGAGCTCATCCCCCATTGTGGGATGCCTGTACTTAAGTTAAGTGAGAGAAGAGAGAAAGCGCAGGTGCCTCTGTCATAAACTTGTCTTCTGTGTTCTCGTGGAAGGCCGAAGCAGCGCTTCCAAAAAAAAAAAAAAAAAAATTTACTTTTACCATAAAGGCTAATTTTCCTAAACACTTCTAATTTGTCTTTTCTCTGCCATATGTGTTTTCTTGGTTACTGGAATGAATATTCTTTCCTTTTGTGTGTGCGTGTGTGTGAGATGGAGTCTTGCTCCATTGCCTGGGCTGGAGTGCAATGGTTCGATCTTGGCTAACTGCAATCTCCACCTCCTGGGTTCAAGCAATTCTCCCTCTGCAGCCTCCTAAGTGGCTGTGATTACAGGCATGCACCACCACACCCAGCTGATTTTTGTATTTTTCGTAGACACAGAGTTTCACTATGCTGGCCAGCCTGGTCTCGAACTCCTATATTTCAATTTCAATTGTTTTGGTACATGTAAACTTCTCTAAAGTTTATGCATTCTATATTTTCTTTTGAAATGTGTAGCCCCTGCTGGTAGAGGAAACTAATTTAGCCTGGATATAAATAATAAAAATCACTCTCTTCTGTTGTTGAGTTGGTCTGTTATCTATTATATTAAAAAAATTAGGAGATTATTTGACAAAAATTCTTCTGCATAAGACATTTCGTGGTTGATATCATGTAATGAATATAAAAAGAAAACTGATCAATCTACAGTCTTCATTTGGCACTGGGTTATGTGTTCTACTGTGGGAATTTGGGGGCTGGTGTTTGACAGTGTATAATGTAACCATTCTCACCTGCACACACATTGCCCAGAAGAGATGAAGGTCATCCTGCATTCACGCCATGTTGCGTTCTCAGTGGGTGAACTTTCCCTCTAAGGAGCAAGGTGTGTGCAGGTGAGTTGCCGCCATTGCAGTCTTTGTGGGGCCTCGGCTCCAATAGGGCTGCTCTCTGACTTCTCACACCTTCATGTCGTGCTTACAAGGTTTCAAATTAAAAGCAACAGAGAAACTAAATATTCAGGTATTTTTCATATGATGCAGAGCTTTCAGATATTGAACACTGATGGAGTAAAACAGCTGAGGGTGTGTGGATTTTTTGGAAAAATGTAAGCAAAGAATATGCAAGGATGAATAGATAAATGTGAAATTAACAGATAACACGTGGATATTTTTGCAAAATGATACAAGTCTGAGTGTT
>NW_016107500.1:3414288-3423177 GCF_001604975.1 Cebus imitator | reverse complement strand
AACATGGGGAGAAATGCCAGATGTAGTATAATATGCACCTAAAGTTAAATAAATAAATTTTAAAAAGATGACTCGTTCTTAAGTATTCCCTTAGAGGAACATAAGAATGCCTTAATCCAGGCTCCTACGGCAGACAGTGCGGATGACCCCCGGTGTTTCTGGACGCAGTGAGCCTGGGATAGCACACACCACAGGTGAGCACGCGCTCTTCTTCCTCCGCCCTAACATCGATCTCGAGGATTTTCCTTTATTTATTTAAATGTATCTGTATGCAGGGCGCAGTGAGCGTGCGATAACACACACCACAGGTGAGCACACGTTCTTCTTCCTCCGCCCTAAAATCGATCTCAGTGAATTTCCTTTATTTATTTAAATGTATCTGTATGCAGGGCGCAGTGAGCCTGCGATAGCACACACCGCAGGTGAGCACACGTTCTTCCTCTGCCCTAAAATCGATCTCAATGAATTTCCTTTATTTATTTAAATGTATCTGTATGCAGGGCACAGTGATAGCACAGTGAGCCTGTGATAGCACAAGCCACAGGTGAGCACACGTTCTTCTTTCTCTGCCCTAAAATTTACCTCGATGGTTTTCCCTCATTTATTTAAATGTATCTCTATGCATTTTACACACGTGGGGAAGGAACTTGCTTTGTTTAACACAATCAATGGCAGACGGGAACACAGCCATTATAATTAGTGTTTAGATGGCTACCTAGCAGAGTGGGGTTACCTGTGCTCCGCAGGGGAGCAGAATGAGGATTAGGGCATGAAATCTTCATGCAATACACCTTAAAGGTGTACATGTGTGACCCAGTCCAATCCTAATGGCTTTCTTCTCCATCTCAGGATTTCTCTGAGTTCAGAAGTGACTTTCCTGCCATAGGCACCATAGATCACTGTGACCCAACGAACCACAAAATCTGTTCCAGTGCTTGGCTGTCATGGTTGATGGACTGTGAATGCAGAGAAGCAGAAAATAAGCTCTGCACCCTGGCACTTAATCAAGCAAAGGCTTAACAGTTTAGTAAGTCTATAACTTTCTCTCCTGCAGTAATAGTGGAGCAGTGCCCCAATATTGGTTTAGCCAAAGGCTGGTATGTCATCCCGGTAGATAACCTTGTCCATATTTGACAATGAAATTATGGTTGGATTTTATCTGCATGGATCTCCTGATTTTTCTTTTCTTCTTGCTTCTCAACCGTATGATAACGGTTTACCTCTGCAGTTCCCACATGTGTGTACACACGCACACACACACATGAGAAGGCACACATACACCTTTGCTATATCAGGTGCAGAACTCTTCAATCAAGTCTAGAGGTCCATAAAATTTTGCACTTACCAAATTACCAGTAAATTTATTACTTCCTTCCTAAGACCTCTATCCCACCCCTGACTTCCCTGGATCCATCTCTTCTGCTTTCACAGGTGAGTTGGAGAAAAAAGTGGAGTAGCAGAAATTGGCCTGAGAACATGTGTTTGGAGTCACCTTTGCATCTACTGTCTGCCCACTAAGCCTTTGTCCATCATGGTGCTGACTTGCTTATTGGCTCTGTCACCTGCTCTGACCCCCAAGACCTCTGTCCTCTGGACACAGGGATGCTTTCCTCCGGGTTGTGTGCTGCAGACTTCCCAAAGCATGATTGACATGTCAAGATGATGGTTCAGAGAATATTACAGCTTTAGCCACAACATGCGGGAACCAGATTGCCCCATAAGCACACGGTTGTAGCTTCAAGACTGGATCTCCACTGCCACCCCCTCCTTACCTATGTGGCAGGCCCACCTTTGGTGTCTAACCTCCTGTCCTCCCGAGATAATAGTTTGAATCAACCCAAGCCACACATACTTACCCACTTATGGTGACCCTCACCTGAGCAGAATCGGGGACATCTCCATCTCTCCCGGAAACCTTTGTGTCATAGGCTGCCTGCCTTCCCACCATAACTGTTCCACATGCCAGGGCCGTAGAGGGAGGCGGACTTGGTTAGGCTCACCCCAGGTAGGGGGTGGCTACCTACAATACATTTTCATAAAACTTCTTGTCGGAGATAAGGTAGATCTTCTTGAAGGTGACTTTGTGTGCCTCAATTTTTTTTTTTTTTAAGTTAAGATCCCGTTCAGCAAGCTACACAAAACTTCTGTACATACACACACACACACACACACACACACACGCACACATATTGCACATTAAACAAAGCAATAAGTCATGCAAATATTTAAATAAAACTGCTTTGGACCCTCCTGTATCTATAGAGTGGGTCCTTACTGGCACTAAGCTTACTTTTTTCTGTTGTTATTGTTTTCAATTAGAATATTTTATATTTATATGTTTGCTTTTTAAATTTTTGCATCTTTTTTGAGACAGGGTCTCGCTTTATCCTCCAGACTGGAGTACAGTGGCACAGTTTTGGCTCACTGAACCCTCGACCTCCAGGGTATAAGCAATCCCCCCACCTCAGCGTCCTGAATGGTAATTTTTAAAAATTTGTTTCAGAGATGGGGGTCTCGCTATGTTGCCGAGTATAGTCTCCAACTCCTGGGCTCAAGTGATCCTCCTGCCTAGGCCTCCTGAAGTGCTGGAATTACAGGCATGAGCCAGCATGCCACTATGGTACTGAATTTCTCTCTCTGTATTGTTTTCTTCTCCCCCTTGAGAACTTTCTTTGGCTCAGTCCTTGCTATGAACATTTCTTAGTAGAAGAGTCAAGGGTAATAGTAGCCTCTTCAATATTTCTTATTGTGGGCATATAATGTCTAAAATGATTATGGAATTGTACTTCTGAAACCTAAAATGAGCTGCCCTCAGTTGTCTACTACTTTATACACAGAGAAAGATCCATAGGTTTAGTAGTATAAGTATTTGATTCATTTGTAGTGAGATTTTAATTAGAAACAAAATTGCCAGGGTGCTATTTATCAAAACATACAAAGACATTTTTTAAAGTAGGAGTATCTGTTAACCCCAAAATTATTATTTTTCTAAGATATTTTTCCTAAAGAAACATTTAATGATATATAAAAATGTAAGAATATATTATTAATTAAATGTAATGTATAATATACAACATTAGAAACAACCTAAGTTGTAATAATGAAAGTTTAATTAATACTTATAAGACAGAATGCTAAAAATTGTTAAAAATTATAGCATCTGCAAAATATCTAATGGCATAAAATTATCCATTAGTAGCCAGGCACGGTGGCTCATGCCTGTAATCCTAATATTTTAGGAGATCAAGGTGGGTGGATTGTTGCAGCCCAAGAGTTCTAGGCCAGCCTGGGGGATATAGGGAGAACCTTTCTCTACAGAAAAATAATTTCAAAAAATAGCTGAGCATGGTGGTATGTTGTCCTAGCTACTTGGGAGACTGAGGTAGGCAGGATGGTGTATAAACCCATGAGGTCACGACTGCAGTGAGCTGTAATCCTGGCACTGCATTCCAGCCTGGGTGACACAGCAAGGCCCTGTCTCAAAAATAAATAAATAAAATGCAAAATCATCCATCATAAAATAGTGAAAATAATTATTTATGCAGTTATTTTATTTGTATGACATATGCTTGAAATGACTAAAAGGTAATCATCACATTATTAAAAGTGCTTCTCTCTAGGTCATAGAATTATGTGTAATTTTCTTTTTTATACTCTTCTAAATTATGCTACTTTATTTACAGCAAGTTTTGATTCTTTAGACTGATAACCATTGGGGCAATAATGTGTAATGCAGCCTTCTGAACCAAAAGCAATTCTGGCCCAGGGAACATCAGTGCATCTGGAGACAGGTTTACTTGTTACAAATGGGGCAGCGACATGCTGCTGGCAAGTAGTGGATAATGCCCAGGGACACGGCTAAACATACAACACCCAGAACAGCTCTTCACAGCAGAGAATCATCTGGCTCAAAATGGCAGCAGGACTGAGGGTGAGAAACCCTGAAATAGGAAGGAGGACAGGCTCAGAAACCAGACTAGCTGGTGTCAAACCCCACCTCTGTCACTTAATGACTGCATGACCCAGGTGCATTGCTCGTCCTGCTGGTGACTCAGTTTCCATTTCTGGCAAATGGGGATAATAGCAACACCTATCTCACATGAAAGCATTCTCACAGGGCTGAATTTGTTAATAAAGCCAAAGTGCTCAGAAAACTGCACGGTTCAAGTCAGCACTAACTAGTGTTAATATGTTCCTAGGGTTTTATTTACATATATATATATACACACACACACACACACACACACACACATGCACATATATAAACACATACACATATGTATATACATACACGTATATAAACAAATATGCATATACACACGTGTATAAATGCAAACATGCATAAATGTGAACATATGCAACACGTATATATGTATGCAACAATGCATATGTGCATGTATAGAATATATGTAGATATGCACACATATACTTAAACACATGTTTATAGGCATGCATATAACATACATGCATGCAGATACATGTATATAACATGCATGCCCATATATACACAGACATTTGCAGCATTTTATTTCAAAATTGTGAAAAATACAAAAAGAACCAGTAATTATAAAGCAAACACACAAAATGATTGAGTGATATTTCATCTTATTTTCTTCAGAGTCTTTTAAAAAGTTAAATCATAATAAACTTAAATGAGACATCACTGATTAGGTTGCATTCCTCTGCTTTTCTTTCCATTTCAACTACTGATTTACCTTTCTCCTCAGAGATGAGCTGATCAAGAATTTTGAATGCAATTCTAATCCATATATGTGTCTCTAAGCTGTCCATCTGTTTTTGATCATCTAATTATGATGTGTATTTTAAAATTTTCAAATAGATTTTTTACCTACCAAAACTTATTAATTAGTGCTGCCCTTCTTCAAAAGAAGGCAAAGAACTAGCATGGTTTAATTTTCCTCCAAAAATACTTTTTCCTTTGCAAATTTCTACATTTTTTGTTCCATTTTAAAGCAAAAAAAAAAAAAAGATCCTTTAGTAATCAGTACTTGATTCCATTATCAGTACAATTTGGTCAGTTTACTTGTTTTTCTCTGATCATTTTTTATCTCATTTCTTCCTTTCAGAATATGTGCTTAATTAATTACATGATTTAGTAACTATCTTAATTCTTTAGGGTGGGTCCCATAAGTGGCATACTTTTACCATCTTTACATGCTGGGAAATGTCCTTATTTTGCCCTCACATTTTAAAAATAGACCAAATAGGTATGAAAAAATGGGTCCACCATTATCTTCCTCAGCATATTAAAGATTTTACATGATTTTCCAGCAGATGTCTTGAAGTCAATGCCTAATGTCAGTGTGGTTATTTATATTGGTAATTATGAATTTGTTCCTTTAGATTGCTAATACATTCTATGATTATTCTCTTTATAATTTATGTAGTTTGTTAACATGCATATAATATGGATTTATCTGTTCTTCTCACCACCACGTATATGCTCAGTGTCTAAAACCATGGAAAAATTCATGACTGCTGTCACTTCAAACATTGTACCTCCATCATATCTTTGTTTTAACTATTTTTAATTTATTTTTTTTCTTTTTTCAGGTATTCTTATCCTTTCTTTATATTCACTAATTCTCTCTTCAATTGTGTCTAATAAAGAATTTATTTATTTATTTTTTAGTCAGGATCTGGCTCTTGTCACATAGGCTGGAGTGCAGTGGTGTGATCACAGCTCACTGCAACCTCAACCTCCCAAGTTCAAGTAATTCTTCCTCCTCAGATATAACTGGAACTGCAGGCACCCACCACTACACCCAGGTAATTTTTGTAGAGAAGGTGTTTTGCTGTGCTGCCCAGGCTAATCTCTAACTCCTGGGCTCAAGCGATCTACTGACCTCAGCCTCGCAAATGTACTGGGATTACAGGTGTAAGCCACCACGCCTGGCAAGAATTTTTCCTTCTATCAAGTTTCTTCTTCCCTTTTTAAAGAATTTGAGGTCTATTTTATTTCCAGGAATTTTAATTGATTTTTTTTCTATCAAATGCATTTTACATTGATGTTATATTCATCCCCTCATTTCTTGAGTAACTCACCATATATTAAAATCCTTTTCACATTATTGTGTCATTTTCTTTTTCTGGTGAAATTTTTCTCTCTTTAGGAAAGGATATTTTTTGTTTTGGTTTGGTTTTCCTAACCCCTCATCTTCACGTTTTCCTCACGTGTATTGAAATGTGTTGTGAAGCTTCATGATGAGCAGATACTCCTATTGATGCAGTTTGGAGTCAGATTTTGAGCTGGTGGCTTTGGATCTTAATCCTTTTTCCCTACTTGGTCTATGGTCTGACCTGGCTCTTGGATTCTGGTGCCGCTGGGTTTTTCTGACACCACAGATAAGTTGTTTACTTTCAGTCACAGCCTTGGCTAGTTGGAGATTTTTAAAGGCCCTCTTTAGAAAAAAATGTCTATTCCACACCATTCAGTTGTTTTCCACATTTTCTATTTCTGTCTGGAGCCCAGCAAGCTTGTGACTGCATTCCCTTCTCATTGCTGAGGATTTACATCTCTTTTTCTTTTTACCTTGTATTCCTCCTTCCCTTCCTTACTTCTTTTCTGCAATGTCTTACAATGAGCTATTACATATGTTAGTTATATATACATATTAGTTGTATATAATATATAATATATATTAGTTCTATATTATATACTATAAACATATATTAGTTCTATATTATTATATTATATAGTATATATAATATATATAACTATAATATATAAATATATATTATATGTAACTAAGATATAGTTACATATTAGTTATATGCTATATATATAACTATTAGTTATATATATGTACTATAATATATATAATATATTTTATATATATATATATAATCAAAGCCATGTGTTTGAATCAGGGCTTGGGGTTTCTGCTTTATAAAACACTCACTACCTTGTTAGAATCTTGCAATATAAACACATAGTTAAAGTCAGCATACTATTTGGCTATTTTCTTTTGTCTAGCTGACTCTAAAACATATTTGGACATTGTGTCCACTTGATTTCTACTGTCTTCCATGATCTTGGACTGCTAAAGGCCAACACCAATGTTAATTCTTCAGACTCTTGCTTATTTTGTCATAGTCAATTATTTCAGCCTCATTGATTAGATCCCTCTTTGGGATAAATGGACTTACAGTATTGTGGTCTCTGTGCTCCCTTTTATACTTTGCTTTACGTTGCATGGCGGTGTGCACAGTGGGGACTCAACAGAGAGTGGGGACTCATCAGTTAAAAATCACACAATCTAAAAATGTGTATTTTAGTATTCTGATGATGCTTATTTAGAGCCCTGCCACTATTATTATTAAATTATTGTCTGCTGGTTCCTTTGCTTTTGGATATGTTTTATTGTTAAAACCACCGGGACGAGGTTCTGTGTAGCTTCAGTTTGTTGTGCTACTCAGCCAGCATGCCATCCCTATGAAAATAACAAGTAACACACTGCCTGTTTTAAAATCGTGCTTCTTCACTTTTCTTAACCCTTCAGGAGCTTTTTTATTTTTTTTCCTAGCTGATCAAGTTCAGTTATCCCTACAACCCCCATTTAAAATCTTCTCAAATTATCTCCTAATTCTACATTAACATTAGCCAATCCTTTTCCCATGGGTTTCCTTCTTGATTCATTTTTGAGTCTTGTCTGAAAGTCCTTCTCCTTTCCTGTTTTCCATATAATGACCCATAGGAATTGGAGCCAGGAGACCAAACTTACCTATTTTGTGGTTGAGGAATTCTCTCAGCTAATCCAAGTTTGGTCCCCTTATGTGTAAACTGGGTTGAAATGATAAATTTTATCACTCTCTTTAAGAGTTAGGTAGGGATATTGAGGGCTACACTTCAATGGAAGGTGCTCTCAGAACTCCCCAAAGCTCCCCTACCAGCTGCCTCTTTCAGAATCCTGCACCAGACTCATCTTCACAGCAGACGTTCCGCAATACCTCCTGCCCCTGACAGACTACATCGTGGCCATTGAGCTGCCTGTTGTTCTGTAATACGTTTTTCTTTCTATGGTCTTACTAATTCTGTTCAACCATCCTTTTAACCCAGGTCATTTAGTCATGATTATGGTGAGTTGTTTCACCTGGGGTTTACCTAGATTTGTCTTAGTACGATGTTTTGCTCATTTTGGTTTATGCATCAACTCTGTCCTTGTGAATTTAATTTCATTCTTCCTGCCTTGCATTCATTAACTGATATTTCAGCAGGGGTGTATGATGGGTTGGTTACCTGGCTTTTGTTTGGCTGAACAAGTGTCTGAGGTGCAAGCTTCCAAATGTTCTGAATTCGAGCAAGGGCCTCATTTTCACCCCCTATTAGGCCAGCTGGGTGCTCAGGTCCAAGCACTGAGCTCCTAAAGGATGCATTAAACCCTCACACCCCAATTGGATCCCCCCAGGCTGCCATGGACATGGCTCACCTTATTGCAGTTAAAATTCCCATTTTCATACCCAGAGATATTTCTGTTTTGCTAGTTTAGCATTGAATTTATCAAGAAAACACAAAACTCTATTCAGCATTTCTAGGTGCCCATGTAGAAAAGATCCACATAAGTTTACTTTTTTGTTGCTGGGCCCAAAAATCTCCAAGCTGATGCCCTGAAGCTAGACAGGATCTAGCTGAGAGAGGGGAATCATCCTTAGTAGAGAACAATATGCCTGCAAGAACAGATAGAGTGGAAGATTGGTTTCTTCAGGGACTGGCACTAAATTTAGATGCAGAGAGAAGGTGAAGGAAAGATGAAGCTACAGTTTTTTTTTTTTTGAGACGGAGTTTCGCTCTTGTTACCCAGGCTGGAGTGCAATGGCGCGATCTCGGCTCACCGCAACCTGCGCCTCCTGGGTTCAGGCAATTCTCCT
>NW_016107500.1:3344386-3414108 GCF_001604975.1 Cebus imitator | reverse complement strand
GCCGAAGCTACAGTTTTAACCCTTGTGGAGATCC
Organism: Cebus imitator; assembly: GCF_001604975.1. Classification (NCBI taxonomy): domain Eukaryota; kingdom Metazoa; phylum Chordata; class Mammalia; order Primates; family Cebidae; genus Cebus; species Cebus imitator. Next base: position 3,414,074 of record NW_016107500.1, on the reverse strand, counting down.
CAGTGGCTCTTCAAAAATAAGTTCATTTCCTTTGCAGGGACATGGATGAAGCTGGAAACCATCATCCTCAGCAAACTAACACATTAACAGAAAACTAAACATCACATGTTCTCACTCAAAGTGGGAGTTGAACAATGAGGACACATGGACAAAGGGAGGGGAACACCACACACCGGGGCCTGTCAGGGCATGGGGGAAGGGGGAGAGAGAGCATTAGGACAAATACCTAATGCATGCTGGACTTAAAACCTGTATGATGAGTTGACAGGAACAGCAAACCACCATGGCACGTGTATAACTGTATGACAAACCTGCACATTCTGCACATGCATCCCAGAACTTAAAGTAAAATAATAATAAAGAATAGTAAGGGATGTGAATTACATTCTGAAAGATGTAGGGTGTGTGTTTAAAACTGTAAAGCTGGCATCTTAGAAAACTATGCTGCCATGAATGGATTAGAGGGGATATGGGATTTAAGGCAGGGAGATGACTTAGGACCTATTTTTAAAATCTAAGGAAAAACAAAGATAACCCTAGGAATATACATATGGAAAGCCATGATCCCCTTTCAAGTAGGGCAATCAAGACTTCTCAAATTCAACAACAAGCTGTTCTTCCTGATGGGTTGGTAGAAAGGTTCCAGTGGATATTAAGAAAGGAGATGTGATGAAGAATAAAGAGAAGTTTGGGGTCACTGTGTTCGTACCATAGCCTGTTTTCTGTGCTCTTACAGTTGGTGGATACCTGCCTCTCAAGACATATATATTGGTTCATAGTAACATGATCTAATTTATTTGTTAAGAAAACATGATTAATTATTGTCTAGAAACATAACTTTAAATTGAGGCTGCTTGTGGGGGTGTGAGCAGGATATGAGGATGAAGAAAAAGTCTGATGTGCTGTTTTCCTCTCTGTGTCTCGCAAATGCAGTATTTCCATCCCCTCTCTAACCTTCCTTCTCTTTGTTATTTATCTAAATGTTGTGATTTTCTGAAGATTGAGAATAAAGTCCTCTTCCTCATGATATTTCCTCTACTCCAGGTGTATTTGAACATAATGTAATACAAATGATAGGTAGTAAAAAAAAAATACTTTGTGAATTAATGAATTAATTTCTGTTTCTCTGACTTAACCAGAGCTCAATGACATAAGGGCAGGAATCTTTGTTAGTTCATGATGGATTCCAACATCTAAAGCAGTGCCTGGCACAACACAGGAACTCAAGACAAGTGCATTGAATGAATGATGAAGTCCTAATGCTTACGTACCGTCTTACCATCACAGAATGATTGCCGTGTATACCTGTCAGTCTAAGGATGCATACTTGAAAATGTCTCACAATTAGGATTATTGGCAAGTGAGTGTTGCATAGCACTTTTCCGTTTCTAGCATCAGGCTGTTCTGTTTCTTTTCAAATTTAACTCAAATGTTCCTTGGAAACTCAGATTATTTCAGAAAAAGAATATTTCTTTTTTGAAAGTCAAAAAGAATATTCAGCTTAAATCTTTAAGGTAATTTTCATCAAGCATGATGTTTGATAGCAGGAAAACAGATGGAAAGAAAGTATCTTTCTCTCCTCCTTATGCTGCACTGGAAATAAAAAGTTAGAAAGTTGTCATAAGATGAGGTCTATAATTCAAAACAATTTAGGTTGATTTAACAGTTGGTTAAGCAATTCTTTCATTCCTTTTTGCATCATCAGAAACTAAGATGGAAGCCTTCTCTCAGAGTCTTAATTATTCTTTTTTATGACAGTCACGGCACGTAAGATGTTCCTTGTGCTTCAGTCTTCTCTGTAATTCAATGTTATGGTTAAAACATTTATTTCTGCCTTGCCAAAGGTTTTCTTTCGCGTCTTCCACCGTGAAAACTGCCTCCACCTCTCATTAAGAATGTAGAGCAAAGCAAAGCCAGCAAATATCCGATGGGCACCTCTGCCCCGACGCGGCGACACTGCATGTTCTCCACTGACTCCATCGCTAAGCCACTAACACTTACAGATTTTTACCATTGCTGTGCACTTCATCAGGTCAGCCTGACTATTTCTGTTTTCAGTGTAAGGCAATGGACTTTCTTTATGGACTACCTGAAGACTGCTGGAAATGCATACAGATAAAAATCAGAATTAACTGTAGTTATATCATCGAGAGAAATAGCTACTTCTGGAGATATAGCTGTTTTCTGGACGGAGTTTCACTGTCACCCAGGCTGGAGTACAGGGGCTTTTTCTTGGCTCACGGCAACTTCCACCTCTCGGGCTCAAGTGATTCTCTTGCCTCAGCTTCCCGAGTAGCTGGCTTACGGGCATGTGCCTCCATGCCTGACTAATTTTTGTATTTTTGGTAGAGACAGGGTTTCACCCTGTTGGCCAGGCTAGTCTTGAACTCAACCTCAAGTAATCTGCCCACCTCGGCTTCCCAAAGTGCTGGGATTATAGGTGTGAGCCACAGCGCCCAGCCTGGTTATACATTTTTGAAAATATGTTTATCCAGATTTTATGTAGAGGCTTTATACTATTGTAATCTGCAAAAGACTTTTCCCACTCTACAGAAATATGCTTTAAAAGTGTCATTTACCTCAAAAATAGTAGTATCTTCTAAAGGTGGATAGAGGTTAGTTAACTAGCCCTTTAATATTGGATATGAATGTTGTATCATTAAAATGTTTTATCATAAGAATGACGATTTGATTATCTTTTCCCATACACGTTTGTTTTTATCTCTGGAAATTTCATCAAAATACATTTCCGAAGTTTCTACAACTTTTAGGAACAGTTACTCATTATCAAAATGGTTTTTGCTTTTCTTCATTTTTGTAGAAACAATTATTTTCTCTTATCAGGGTTTATATTAAGAGAGGGATTTATCTCAATAACATGAATCTTAAATGTCTAGTTGATTTTTGTTTAAACTATAAGTTACAGCAAATCTCTCTCTCTCTCCCTCTCTCTCTCTCACACACACACACACACACACACACACACACACACACACACAGACAGACACAGAGTTTGAATCTACATACCCAGAAACACAGTTCTCTATCTCTTTCTCCTCTGTCATTTAGAACTTTTTCTGACTTTGCTGTCACTTCTGGGGCTGACACAATGCAGCTCTGAGTTAAGGGCAAGGCAGGGAGCATGGGAGTGGGAAGTGTGGGGTAATGGGTGCTGACCTTGAGAGAACTTTGCCCAGCACCCTCAGAGATGCTCTGTGAAGCGTGGCGCAGCCACCGTGCTTACTTCTACAGTGAGGTGGTAGATGTTCTGGATTGAATCGTGTCCCCTCAAAATATATGTTGATTTCATAATCCCAAGTTCCTGTGAATTTAAACATATTGGAAACAGGATCTTTGCAGATATAATCAAGCTGAGATGAGGACATTCTGATGGGCCCTAATCCAATTATGAGTGGGATCCTTGGAAGAAAGGGAAAGAGACACAGACCTGCATCCTCGCAGGTCCACTTCTGAGCAGGATCAGATACAGGGGAAGTGTACCACCGGAAGATGAGGCAGAGATTGTAGTGATGCATGTTCAAGTCAGATGATACAGGACCTGTCAGCAGCCACCAGAAGCTAAGGAAGAGGCGTGGGACAGGTTCTCCCCCAGAGCCTTCGGAGGCAGCACGGCCTTGCTGACATTCTGATGTTGGACTTCAGCCCTCAGAAGAGTGAGATAATGCATTCCAGTTCTTCAAAGCTACCTAGTGTGTGGCACTTCGTTAAAACAGTCCCAGGAACTAGAACAGCACCCAGGCAGGCTGCTCAGCCAGGACAGCATAATAGTCCAGTAACCATAAAGAGAAACGAACGTGAAAATGCAAACATTCAGATCTTTCTTCCCATCGTGGGTTTGTTAATTCCTACGTGGCCCTTATTGAAAGCTGCTGTGATGCTGTGACCTGCACACATCCACCCTGTCTTGGCCCCATGACTTAGATCACCTAGGGAGGCCTTTTCCATTTGACTGTTTTGGGCCAGCATGTTTGAGATGCGCATGTAATTCCATGGCATTCTCACAGGTTCACGTCCAAGCTGAATCAGCCAGTGGTGGCACACTGAGTCCTTTCTATTAATTTCCATTAAACACACACCTGCCAGTATATTCCAGGTGTTGCCATTGGTTGGTTTTCACTCAATGATAAAATGCCTGCCTCTCTCTTCATTAAAAATAACACTAATATGCTCTGTATCATCTGAGTTAGCAACAGTCTGAAAAAGAATGCCTGCGACGTGAGGATTACCACGCTGTTTCCTTCCACTCCACCCCGCCCCAGCTGCAGCTGTGTTCTTCCCATTGTCTTCCTCCTGCTGTTTGTCTTACTCACCGCCTGTCTCCTCTTTTGCCCTCCACTTTATCCTCCTCTTTTGTATGTTCCAAAATATTTGCAAGCAATTTTTGCCAACTATCTGCAAAATATTTGCAAAGTAGTAGCAAAATATTTGCAAACTTTTACCAACTGCTTTTCAAGGAGAATAAGAACACCTGCGTTTGAAGAATGCATATGAGGCTTAAAACTCAAAAACGATGTGTCCAGTGGATAACGTAATGATTGGTAATATATTATAAATGTGCACTATCTCACTAAGTCATGGGAGATGCCCAGCAGCATGTGAACTTGCATTTCAATTAAAAGTTATTAGAGTAGTACTTACAAATTAATAGAAACTACATTTCTATTAATGCTTTACCAGAATACCCACTTTTGTTGATTTAATTAACATTCTTCTTTACGGACTAGGTGAAATACAGAAAGGAGGTTTAAATAACAATTCAATCTTGAAAGAGTTTAGAAAACAAAAGCACACATATAACCTTACAGGAGTCACAGCACTTGGACATAGGAACTGAACCTTTGGATCTTTAGGTTACCTAGTGTATAAAAAGTTTTACAGGAATGCAAACAAATTCAAAGACCAGTTTATATATAAAGTATATAAAATTAATTTCCACAGAACCAGTTGGGTGGTTCTTAACAACCCAATATAAGTCACCTTAGTTTACAGTTTCAAAAAGGAATAGAAATGCACTTAAATTCTGGGTTTAGAAGTGGCTAGATTCACAAATGTTCGAGGAGCAGAGGATGAGCACTTTTCTCCTTGTCCAGGATAGGATTGGCTTCAGCCTTCTACCCTGAGACCAGTGATTGCCAGAGCTTGGCATCCACCTTCTCCCCGGGGACAGAAACCAATCTTTTTCCAAACCCACTGATTAACAGCTAGGTAGATGAGATCTAACTCAATGACAGGCCCAATGGTCTTGGAGGGGTTAAAATAACAGTGTTCAATTGAGACACCTCTCAGATAATAAAACAAATCATTAGGTTGAGAAAAGAATGTCAGCATGATGTAGAGAGTCCCCTTAGAATCAATGATTCTGTAGATTATGAAAAGTATAAAGGAAATTTCCCAGGTGTAGGCATTTCATTCTGTGTCAATCTGTTGATTGGACACAGTTAAGGGGTCACTTTTCTATGACGGAGCTGGGCCACTGGGCAGAGAATCCCATTTCTGCCTGTTAGCGCCCCTCAAACCTATAGCTCTGAACCCTAAAAATATTGGTATGCACCGACGAAGTCTTATGTATCTAGAACACGTCAGGGTCATATTTCTCTCATTTCAATTTGGATGTCTGAGTGAGAAGGTGCTGATATTATGGTAAACCAGAGGGAAAATATCATGAGAGGACCAAAAAAAAAAAAAACGTTCTAATGATTTTTGGCTGTCCTCTCTTGTAGTGAATGTTCAAAGGCACATAAGAAAGACTTGATAAGAAGAAGGTAAAGGTGTTCTTATTACTCACTTATCTTACAAACCAATTTACCAGATTATGAGTCTTGCCAAGAAGATTATATAGGACAACCTGTGAGAATACAAATCTGTTGTATGCTCTTTACACGATTCCTCATAGCAAAGCCCCACAGCCCTAAAAAGTCTAGCACTGCCATTTTGGTGCTCAAGAAATATCATGATCACCTGGCTCTACTTTGAATATTAGTCACACTGATTTACACCTATTTTCTCAGCTGTCAGAACCCCCTACCCCAATTATCCTATGTGGAAAGACCATTTTTGAACCTTTTTTTTTCCTTTACAACACAGTTAGTTTGAGAATCTCATAGAAGTGCAAGTTAAGAATCTTTGCTTAAGTTCTTATTTCTGTCACCACAAACAGCTTTGTCACTTGGGTTCAGTCTTTTTTGACCATAATCCCTTCTGACTCATTATTTAAGACTGAAGAGTGGATAAAGCCTTTCTTCATTTTCTTAAGTGCTCTGAGGACTTAAGCACTCATCAGGGCCCCAGCTCTTCAAATGTGCTGAGTAGCCACCTCTGAAGAGAGAATTGCACAGGAGCTGAAATGTTTCATGCAGCCAGCGACCTGTTACACAGGATCACAAATGCACCACTATCCCACCTTGCAATCCGTGGACATAAACTCTCCCCACCTCAGACTTCCCTGAGGCTTATGTAGGCCCACGTTCACTTTATTTCAGGCATAGGTGGGTTCAGGAACCCACCCTCTGCTCTTCCATCTTTCTGTCCCAGCTGCTTAGAGACTTCCCCATGGCAAGCAGGGAGGAGGCCTCACGATGGTGTTCCAGATTCTGAGTAGGCCTGTAAAGATCGAGGGTAATCACGGACCTTCTGGAAGGTGCTTAGTCTTAAAAATGTCAAACAGGGGCTCCAAAAAAATTCAGTCCCTCTCTCAGACCTAATTAAGATCACGACACCCATTCATGTCCGAGAACCTTTTATCATCTCTCTCTTTTAGAAAGAGAGCCTCTCTGCTGTGTTTTTACTGCAATGTCTCCTTTCACAAAAGCAGCCAGTTTGTGCATTCATGTCTAGGGTGAGGAAGTCTTCTTGTAATCAACTGAACTGATCCCACAGATTTGGCAGAGGGGAATTCTTGCAGGCAACTGAGCTCTAACTCACAGCTTTGAGTTTAAGATTGCAGCTTACACTGTCAAAACGCATGCTGATTTGATCCTCTTTCTTACAGGGCTGGATCCATAGAAAAGCTAGCTCTGTTGTGGTGATAAAGGCCTATTCAATGTGGGGTCTGACCCACGGAGACCGCCAGCGGGCTGAAGTGGAGCTCCTGCACCCCCTACAGTCCAGATGGTGGAAATTCATCACAAAGCTAATTTTTTTTTTTTTCATGACTCACAATTGTATCAATGAGTGATTTATGTATCATGAAGTGTTAGAGAGTTTAAGAGAGCTTTATTTATGAGGACCCAACAGTCTCTGATATATGAAGAAGGAAAAACAATTCTCTCTCTCCAGTGCTCAAGCCGCTGTGGATTGATCGCTGGGCTCAGGCGTGGAGGACGTGCTTCTTGGTGTGTGGTCCCCTCCCAGGAGGAGACCTCTCGGCCACGCAGGGAATTCTGTGCATCATCATGACCGGTGTCTCAGCACCAGACTTGGTTGTCACTTTCTCAACAGTTCGGAGGAAAAACACCATTGAGAATCCTCTGGCAGGCAGACACAGCGGGGGTTCGAGCCTCTCTTTTATCCAAGAGCTGACCTTTGCTGTGTGTCATTGAGGTTTGAAACCAGCCTCTCACTGACAAGGATGAGGGGTGAATGTGAAAAGGTTGTGTGTGTGTATATTTGTTACATACAGATTCCAGCTTCCAGGCCCAAATCTAAAGCTTCCGTCGTCAGCTCTGCCTGTCGGTTCTGAGCAAGACAAGTGGGGCTGGTTTCTGAGTGAGAGGAGGGGGCCTCCTGGCTGCGGCCGGACGTTCTTCTGTCTCTCTGGGGCTCATCTGAGCAGAGAGCAGCCTTTTCAAGCCAGGCCCAAAGTGACACTTGGAAACGTCACATGGAAATGCCAGGAAAACCTGACTTGTCCTGGCCGGTTAGCTGTGTCTCCCCTCGGACACTAAAAGGAAATAGGTTTCTGAGGAGGCCAGTCGCTCCCCACCAGAGTAAACCAGCCATGGCTGCTGCGCTCCATCATCAGTTGGCCAGTGATCCCCATGGCCTGCTTTCGGGCTGCTGTGCTGATGGGCTCCCACTGTCAAACCCAGTCAGTGGTGTGTGTGGATTCTGCTCTGTGGCCAATGCCGTATTGGGTCTTCATACTGACCATGGAGGACGGAGGGTGCCATCCCTGGAGATGCTCTCAGGTGGGATATAGCCATAAGCTGACCGTGTCCATGGCTTTGGGAGGCACCTTCGCCTTGTCACGTGGGCACTGACTGCTATGAAGAAAAGTTCCAATCAGAGAGACCGAAGTTTATCCTGCAGCCACAGTCTCCCCTCTCTCATGGGTCCATTTGGCTGATACTATCCTGAGAACTCCATAACTCTTTAAGGTATCCCTAGGGCCACTTCATAACCACTTCCAGTGTGTGGAAAGAAGTGCCCACTGGAGTTTCTCTGTGCTTTCTGTCACGGTTGTATTTTGATTGCATTTCAAATATGCAGTTCAAATAGCTTCTTAGCATAACTCCTGAATCTGGAGAGTGTTAAGTACTTACAATACCACCAACAGCTCAAGGAGCACAAGGTTTCTTACATAATTACAAGGAATTACTATGTCTTTTTTATATCTTTTAAAAATGAAATAGGATTGACTCACTATGGAAAAAATAAACCTGGGGAATTATGTGAAGCAAAAGATCCATGTTGTCCTTTGAAACTCTCCATCCTGCTTCTCAGAGGAAACCAATGGTAATGCTTTCCTTCTATTGTTTGAACTGCAACTTTTGACGAAGCTTCCAGAAGCCCCATCAGGACTCAGCTTAGGATATGTCAACAGTGAGGGGATGGTTTTCTATCCAAGCGACAAAAAGCCTCAAGGAAAAGCAATGACAAATCCCCTGAGCAATGTATTTCTGAGATCTCCCACACAACTGCATCCCAGTGAGCATATATTTTTATATCTACAATTAGAAAAGAGAAGTCAAGTGTGTGGCCATCATTTACTTGATGACCCACACATCTTTCAGTGAAAGTTTGAGTTTTCTTCACAGAATTTTCATGACAAAGAAAAACTGGAAAATATTCACATACAGAAGCACTGACTAATTTGTATAAGAATGCATGAAATTAAAGGTCTATATAAGAACATCTTGTAAAATGCAATAGAACACAATGTATAAAACACAGTGTAAAGCAAAAATACATTTTCTGCACATAAATTATGCCCCCAAAGAATGAATGGATTCAAAATGCAAAGAGCAGCTAAATAAAGTGTTTTATGGAAACTGCAGGAGGGTTTTAAGAATGCTTCTCAGTAGGCAGGGAATCCTATTTTGCAGCGCTATAAAGTTGCTTTCCTTTTTAACCTCAGAGAAGTTCTAAAAAAAAGTTCTTCCAGATTCTTGAACCTGCTGAGAGTCTGCAAAAAACCCAAACAAACATTAAATTGTCCTTGCCGTACATCCATTTTTAAGAGTTTATGACAAAACTTAAGAGACAAATAATGCCTACACTATGATTTATGTAGGTAAATAAATAACTGAAAATGCAAACAACAAGATGTCTGGAAGGAGAACTGAGGCAGTTCTGACTCCTGCAGCTATTGCAGAAAACAACGCTTGTTGTACGTTACACGTTAAAAACATTCCACATTATTTTAGGAAAGAACAACAGCCCATCGGAGCCTTCTTTATTTAAACATTGACAACAGAAAGAAAACATCTGAGTAAGGTGATGAAGGCCTCACAGGAAATATGGTGACAGAATTTGAAATGGAGACCGCAGAGAGCCAGCAGCCATAGAAAGGCAGAATCAGGCACAGGATTCAGGTGAAGGAAATCTACAATTATTTTTTAGCATTTCTCCTAAAAGTATCTCAAAATCCTTTATATAGGTTAGAAGATTAATTGCTGTCATATGTGGAGAGTTAAAAGGCAAGAACATATTGATCTCTTTATTTTATGGATAGAACATTGAAGATAAATGCAAAACTTTTGTTCATCAAATAATTTTATTAAGAGAGGAAAAAAGCAAGCCACAGAGTGGGAGATATATTTTAAATGCATATATTTGATATAGGTTTCATATATAACTCTGTATACCTAATTCAAAATGGATGAGACTTAACTAGTTGTGGCGCACAAGAAGTTTTCTAAATGGCTCTTAAACTTACGAAATGTCACATCTCAATTAGTCATTAGGAAAAATGCAAATTAAGATTATAATTGCGTACTATTTCATAATGAGTACAATGTGTAACTTTTTTAAAAAAATTAATAAACAAGTGTCTGTGAACATGGGGCATGGCTACAACTCCACTCAAGTTCTCGGGTATTGATAATAAGAATGAAAATTGGCACAACCATTTTGAAAAGTTATATGATGGTACTGTGAATGAGGCATGTATGCAGACCCTGTGATCCAGCAATCCCCTTTGTAGGTATATATCTGGAAAAAAAAAAAAAAAGAGAGAATTCCTATGTGTTCCATTGGAGAGACACGTGTAAGAGTGTTCGTAACTACAGCATTATTCATGTTCGCCCCAAACTGGAAGCAACCCAAATGTACATCAACAGTACAACACAAACCTATATTGTGGTGATTTCATCCCGTGGGGTACTATACAGCACTGAAGATGAATCCACATCTGACACTTGAAATAACATGTGATGAGTCTCGGAAAGCAAGAAGAAGCCAGACATTGAAACATTCACTGATTCCGACAAAGACACCTAATTTGTGTGATTGGCAATCAGAAGAATGACAGAGGGGATGAGTACAGCAATAATGCTAGATGAAGGAGGATTCTGGAATGTAGATCGTCACATTGAATATCGATATCTGTAGCTGAAAGGAAACTGCATGAGCCTGTGAACTTGGTGAAAACATATTAAGCTGACATCTTTAATGCATGTGTTTTATTCTATGCATGAAACACACGTTGAGGGGCCTTAAGCAGTTTCATGCACCTGACAGGGCAAGCTCCACAGCTATGACTGCTCAGTTTCTAGGATGTTCCCAAGTTCTCTGCTTCATGAGAGACAGTTATTTCCGGAAAGTCTTCACAGGACACACTGGGAAAACTCTTCAGTAATCAGAAGGCTTGAGAATGTGACTGTTCTTTGGAAGTTCAAACTGGGAAGTGTTGGGAACGTAGCACTGAAACCTTTCAACAGTGAGAGAGGTGTGGCTGAGGGGCACCCTGGGACTCACAGGGATTCTTGGAAACAAATTCTCTATGAAGAAAAGTATTCTCAGTTTTATTCTCTTTGTGTCTTGAGACAGCAGAGCATAGCAGGATCACTACTGTATTACGCACGACAGCACTGTGGCTTCTTATCTCTGAAACTTGGGCAAGCCGTTCACCTCTTTGTGCATTTGAAGTTAGGGATTGGATGCCTTGGCCCATAGCTGTGTTTTTACTTAGTAGAGGCAGGATGTGGAGAAACACTCAGGCTTCTGTCACTTCTGACACTGGATCACTTTACGAGATTAAGAAAAGGCAAGTAGAAATTCTGATGGCCAACTGACGAAAACCCCTACCCCTGTTCAACAGTGATAGCAGTGTTTTGGATGTGTTTCTTTCTCTTATTCTCCTATTTTGTTTTTATTGTCTTTCTTTCCCTCGAGTGTTCATTCCATGAGAAGAGAGATGTTATCTGTTTTATCACTGCATCAAAAACACCTCGCAGTGCCAGCCTCACCAGATACACTCAGTAAATACTTGCTGAGTAGATGGAAGGATAAATCACCAAGTCACACTGTTTTCCCCCTTCTGGGTGGAAATATGTTCCACACCCTGTGTGGAGCAAAAGATGAATATATCACAACTGCCATTAAAATAGAGTTTTACCTTTCTATGTACAGTTACATTCCTTTTGCCTACCATTTTTTTTAAGTGTGATTCAACTACCTCTGAAACCATTTTCTTTTTCTTTTTTTCTTTCTTTCTTTTTTTTTCGGCTTGTGTAGAATTCAGGATTTTTCTTAAACAAGAGTAGGCCATTGAGGACTGCTGAGCCCAGAGCTGGTCTGTCATCTCACCCACTCGGGTGGGCATAGTCTCACCTGTGTGTTAATAAACGCAGAATTGACATGAACTTGTCTGGGAGTAAAGATATCCAGCTAAATAGCTTGTCACCACAGACGGGCATTGGACAAACCAAATCTACTCTTACTATCTTTTCTTAAATGATTCAAACCCTTATTAGCTCAAAGTTAGCATATTTTGGAACTCTCTAAGTTAAGACTTATTTAGATTGTGTCTATCAGGGCATTTAAGATTCACTATCTTTTGAGTAAGTCAAATAATGATTTCGATTCTTTCTATTGATGTGTTTTTGTCAGGATTCAATAAGCTATTTAACTGACAGGTTTAGAGATCTGAATCTGTCAAGCATTTTGCTAGAGATTTTTATATCTTTTCTCGCATTAACTTTAAATGAATGGATTCATGGAAAACAGGTAATATTATTACTGTCTAGCTACTGTACAAGTTAGGCTTATATTAAGGTATAGGTAATAGAGAAAAAAAACTAAACTAGGGTGGTTAAATAAGATGGGATTTTTTCTCTCTGTTATTTAAGAAGTCCGGAAGATGTCAGTTTAAGATAGGTGAGGTCCTTTTTGGTATAAGTGACCCAGGCTCTACTTAGAGAATACTTCATGGCTCAAGATAGCTGCTGAATTCCAGGCATTAAAATGCATATACCACTTTCTTATCCACTGATCAGAATGAATCACATGGCTCCATCTACTTGTGAAGGATGCTGTGAAATGTGGTATCTGTTATGAGGAGCCATGTGACCAGCTAAAAGAGGAGGAGGTGTAAAATTACTAAGAAAAAGGAAAAAAAGGGATATTGGAGGTGGTTAGACATTTTCACCACAATACATATTAACATTTTTAAATATCACATCAACAGCAAAGTCAAATAATTAAAGACTATGTCCTCATAGATTCTCATCTTGATTCATGTCTGTGATACCAACACACTTTCAGAAGTTTATTGTATCTGCAGTAGTACTTAATTCACCAATTGGAATTTTGTCAACAGAAAATGCTTTTATTCTAAGGGTTTTTCTCCATTGCAAAAATTGCACTGAAAGAGTGATTTTTAACCATGCTTCCAACTGATGGGGATTATGTGAGTGGTAAAGCCAGACTGAAAACTGCAGTAAGTTTTAAAAAGAAAAGAAAGACCTGATGACATTTTCACAAATTTGCAAAGCCCTCTGCTACTTCTGTTGGATGAGAAATGTTCCCAAATTTGAAGTCTGTGTAGTCATCAGAGGGCAGTCAATTTCTGCATCTTGGAAGATATTTCTTCTACATTCTCTAGGTTTACTATTACTCGATCTTATTTGTAAGTTCTAAACTCACCCAGAAATTGTGTCAAAGACACCCATTCAGTCAAACACAACACGATTTTAATTCACCTCTTAAACTCCATGGAATCAACTGCTTCCCGGACTTATAAAAAGAGTCATGCCAGTAAGAAACCTGACAAAAGAGACAGCAAACCTCAACGATTAATAAAGAACTAGGTTGGTGCAAAATATTTGTGTTTTTTGCCATCGAAAGTAATGCAAAAAGCACAATTATTTTTGCACCAACATAATACTTGTACATTTTTCATTGTCCAGAGTTGAGGTCTTCTGTAATTGGATGCATTCTTAAAGGTTGGAGTTTAGTGTAATCAGAAGTCTCTCATAAACAATGAATCATTTTTTTAATATTTCATTTACTTTTACCTTCTTTCTTTTTTCATCCTGATTGTCCCACTCAGTTTATAATTGTCTAACTAAAGTAAAAAATGTAAATACCAATTTATAAAACCTAAAGATTCCGTGGGAGACACACTCTGCCCACAACACTGGGGCTCTATACTGCAAAAGACTCAGCCTCAGAAATGGTGACACAAAGCACCAAAAAAGCAAAATTCAACATTTAAAAATAACATGTAAGTTTGGGATTTCTGGAACTTTAATAGCTTTCCACTTAAGTTTTTGGCTATCATGCACTTTAGCTAAGAGAAAAAAAATAATGAGTTTTACAACATTCAACTTGCTTTATAACATATTACATAATGGTGTAGGCTCCATAAAGAAGGTTGTGTGCACTGCTATAAAACTTATTAGGTCACCAATATTTCTGGTTTCATATTAAGAAATTAGAAATAATGGTTCAGATTAGAGTTACCAGAATTAAAAATCCTTTGAATTGAATAAGTCATTCCCAAGGATATACTAATGAATCTGTAGCCTTAAAAAGAAAAAAAAAGTTTCATTTATAAATTCACCTGAGGTGAAAGAAGTCATGTTAACATTTTGAGTTTTATGTGGACTTTCCATAGGCTGAAGTCCTCTCTCCACTGCACTTCCTGCTCTATATAGCTCACCTCAATTTCCATTTTGTAGGCCCCAATGTGAGAATGATTTTTAAAAATCAGACTTTGAGTCTGAATGTAGCAATGACTAACTATCCTCCTTCAAATGTAATTTTAAATTTAAAATGTTTAAACAACGTGAAGAGGTTTAAGGTCCAAAATGTGCTTCAGGTTGCTCCTTTTCCTTCCATCTTTCACTCAGCCTTCCTTTTCTCCTTCTTGTCTGGAGAATTATCTCCCAGCTTGGCATTCCAGCAATGGCATCAGTCGAAGATGGGGCCAGACCCCTTCATCACATGCTTTCTGCTTGTGCCGGAATACTCTAATATTTATGCCTGATATCTCCAGCTGGAGAGTAAATTTCTCGAGGTTGGGAACTGTGTAACATGGCATAGAACTTATACAGCAAAGGGGCTCAAAGCCATTTCTGTTAATAGTAAATAGGAGAAGAAGAAGCAAAGATGAAAGATCAATGCCATAGTTTGTGCTGAATATTGTTTCAGCTATTCGTCAGTGTCTTTTTGAAAGCCAGAGTTACAATAGACAAACGACTGAATCCTGAGTTCAAATGTCATTCATTTGTCCTGTTTTCCCACCACATCACACACACACAAAGAAAATGGGTGTTTTGACTGCACAAAGTTAATTTCCCCTTTTTGAGGGAAGAGTGAAATAATACAGAGAGCAGTTACAGTACATGTGTATTCGTGCAACATCTCTTGGGAAGATAGCAGTGCTTTATTTCTACCTAATCCTCATCCATCTGTCTATCTACAATTTGTCCATCCATCCATCAATCCGTCCATCCATTTCTCCATCCATCATCCATCTATTCATCCAACATTTCTCCATTCATCATCCATTCATCTATCCATCATCCATCCATCATCCAGCCAGCAGACATCTATCCTTCTCTCCATCCACCATCCTTTCATTCATACATCCCATCATCTATCACTTCATCTGTCTGTCCAACTTTCATCCTTTATGCATTCTTTCATACTTCCTTCTACCCATTCAATCATTCATCTAACGAAGCCAGCCTTTACTAATCACAAAGTATTAATGTACCAAGTACTGTAAGACATGGGCATATTTGATATTATCTATGACCTCTAGGTAGTTACCATAAGAAACGTAGGCAAGACAGACAGCGACAGAAAAGGAAAAGTTGTAATATGTGACTAGATAATGTTATATGGGAGTCTGATTTTCAGCAAAAACTCTAAAGAAGTCCACCTAAACCTATCAAGAAATTAATGAAGTATAGGTCAGCACTGAATAACTTTCCATTTATATTCAACCTAACTTAGGAAAAACAGAGGGTATACATGTATCATTTTACATGAAATCTAAGTCACGTTGATCTGCAAGGTGTGCCTTTATCTTTGGTACTATAGAGAAAAAGGCCAACAGGAACAATCTTGGAGGAGACCTGCATAATATCGGGGACCAGAGTTCAGGCTTCAGCGTGCTGGTCAACAGAAGTAAACCTAGAACCCAAAGAGGAGCAAGGAGGAAACCTGAATGTCTCAACTTTTGCCTAGAGTGGAGGAAGAACAAAATCTCCTGGAATAATTTGCATCTTAGCCTGGCATAGATAGAGGGTGTCAGCTGAAATTTACATTCCAGTGAAGTCCAAGAATCTTCAAACAGAAAGTTTGTTTTAAAGTAGTTTAGAGTGGATGGTGCTTGTAGATTGCAAGGAGTGGCAAATGCAAGCCCTTTTCAGAAGCCCCCAACCTCTCCTTGGGCCTGCAGTGATTACACAGCACTACTGATGGGATGCGTGCAAATTTCTCAGAAGATAAAATGCAAGAGTCAGTCATCTCCCTAGAATCTATATTTGTAGGCACACGGTCATTTGAAGTGTATGTGTGTATTCAACCACAATTTTTATCTCTTGTTTGCTATAACTGGATATGCAACTCGTACAGACTGGCCATGTTTATATGTAGGGCTCTGATGTAAATTTATGGAAGACTTCTGGTAAATTTGTTATTAGGTATTTTATTAACCATGCACATACTAGGAAACATGTTATAACTCTTTTCTTGTTGACCCATAGATTCTCCCTCATACCATCAACCATATGCATGAAATAGCACATAGCAATGGCCCTGTCAATGGGCTTTGAGCTCACAACTGGTAGACACATTTAGAACATCATCTTACAAGGAATGGGATTCCTTAACTTCCTGTTTGCCAAACAAGAGAATTTTGACGAATAATAAAAGACTTTGAGGATTGATGTATATTGTTCTTATCTATGAGAAAGGATTTCTTTGGTGAAAGGTGTTTTCTTAAGTCCTTCATCAGATTTGGGGATGAATATTAATAAGCCATTCTAATTTCTTTGATAAAATAATTGAAATACCTCACTTTTGCCAAGCTGCTTTAGGGATAACGTCTAAGTGAAATGGACAACTGTTTCTAAGAGTAAAATTAACTTTAGAAATGAAAATAAGCAAGTCTTAGAGCTAACTATGTAATTCAGCACCCCTAAAAGTTCCAAAAAGCTGATGGGGCCAGTTACCTTCCAGGAATTCACATGAGTTAGTCTTCAGCTCCGGGTCATGGGGCTGGACAGCAGGAAGTGCTCCTGCTGCACTTGGGAACTGCAGAGAAAACGCATTCTCTGAGCTCAGTTCTGCAGCAGTACAGCACTTATTCAGGGTATATTTACAGAGCTAGCCCTGTGTGTCAGGCTCTCACCTAGTGCCAGGGGAACAGTGAAGGGTCGCGGCCTTCTTTCGTAGATGGCACATTCTGGGAATTCCAGTCCTGTACGAGTTATTCTTGCAGGGATTTTATGTACTCATAGCATTTGACCTACAGTGGCTCCTGGGTAATGACAGTAATCTCTAAAACTATTGTGATAAAAAATAAATCTGCAGAAGTCTCAACCACTGAGCTGCTAAACTGAAAATATTTCTGAAAGTAAGAAACCTCAAAAAGTTAACAATGTGAAACTTAGAAGACAAGATTTATCATACCAGGGAATGGAAATAGTCATTGGACTATTTTTAAAATATGGCATAAAGTTATGGTGTGTCTGTATAATTTTTTACTTAATTTGCTTATGAAAATATACAAGCTTTACCAGTGGGATCATCATTTTTGAATTTTAATTTTTCCCATTTGCTTTTCCCCTGCAACCCTATATTGAGTGTCTGCTATGGATTTAAGAGAGTACAGACCTGAGCATGTGTCCTATGAAGGACCATGCTTTCCAGAAGCCCACAGTCCAGCGAGATCATGGATGTGCACTTGAAAGTTTCAAATATCCTGTGACAAATGTAATGACTTAAGTATGTAAGAGCCATGGGGACTGCCAATCAAGGGTGGATGCTGAGATCTGCTTGGGATGGGAGAGGAGGTGAGGGTTGGGGAAGAAAGGCTACAGAAAGAAAAGGTTACAGTGGGAGCTCACCGTGTTGCACTGGCTGAGCTTGTGTCAATGTGGCTTCTACCCGCATTTAAGATTTCTAGGAGGACCTACATGAAGAGGACTCTGGGATGGATGCAGAGTCACAGAAAACACAAAAATGCAATAAATTCTCATTTTTTTTTCTGACTGTTGTTGATTCTACAGAGCTTCAGAAACACCCGCCTACTCTCAGTCCCACCAGATCAGAGATGGACTCCCATGGCTCTGTCCACACGGAGCCCGGAAACCCAGGGGCCACATAGAAGGAGGGATTCAGACACGACACCCTTGATTTATCTCAGGCGGCTCTCCTTCACTGCCTCTCTGGAGCAGACGCAGATTCTGGTATTTAGAAAAATCCAAGCTTCCTTGGTGATCACAAGTTGCTCCCACTAACGTGAGCTGAACAAAGAAGTCCATGCTTACTCTGTCTTCTGCACCCAACAACCTTTTGGGTATCTGAAGATTCTGAGTTTTTCTTCACCTTTAAGATTTTGCCCTAGACCCAAAAAATTCAGTGGAGCTTGTCTCATGTTTATTTTTATGGACGTACTTAAGTTGCATGCTCTAAGAACCAAATTAAGGTGTATGTGCTTTTTTTTTTTTTTTTTTTTTTTTTTTTTCAAATAAAACAAATTGAAGTTAAAACCAACCACATGTCTCAGTTCAGCCAGGCTGCCTTGTGATTCCTGAAAAATAAAAATAAGTGAATAAGTGCTTTTCAAAGTGATATTTTAACCTCCTGCCAACACTGTAGCAGTAAAATATGATTTTTTTATTATCATTCAAATGTGAGTTTAGGGACATGATTGAGGTTTTCCTATAATCAGTAAAAATGAGGAAACAACTTAAAAATGTTTGGGCAACCTCCAAATAGAGGGGAAAAAGTGTTTAAAAGTGAGTGAGTTAATGTAGCACATGTTATAATAAAAACCCAACAAAAAGTAGCCCTTATAGTCCAATATTTTGGCATACAAACTCAGCCATTCTTCAGGGAGACTTTACTACCTTATTTCTAATAGAGAGCCCTAATTATAACTCACACAACACAAGAGAATGCTGAGAAGGCCTGAATAATTATCTAGTTCCACACTCGCACATGGGTGTCAGAGAGTCTGCACCCCATCATGGGCTTTTCTACCCCTTAAAAATTCTTTTAATTTACAATGTGTGACATTAAAAAAAAATCTTGTCACTAAATGTAAAAAGTGAAGTTGCAAAGAGCAAAAATTTCAACTTTATTAACGGAGTCTTTTTTTCTCAGCCATGATCGTGTCTTTGTTATTACGGGAGCTTTTATTTAAACATTGTATTCTCATTTCCAAAGCAATCAGGTAAAATGTAAGCTATGTTTCAATGCATCATTTGAGCCCTTAGCTTTTTTAACTGAATCTACAATTTGGTTCGTTTTATCAAAAGAAATTAAATCACCATCACTATAAACTAATATTTTCTAAATTTTCTCTTCAGCCACAGGCGCAAAGTTCATTATCAAAAATGCCTTTTGTCACCTATGAATGAAACATATTACTACAAAGAAAAAAATGTTTGGAAACAAAGTCACGTAAAGCCTCAAAACATAGTTGTCAGTGCCTGCCCCTTGTCAGGGTTGTGCGGCTCAGGCTGTGGGGGCAGTGGAAAAATATTCCTGTTGAAGAATCAGAGATGCAATTGAAAATTGAGTGACTGTGTTCATATTGACCCCATATTTCTAAGCAAACGCCGCCCTTTAAGGAGAATGTCAGTGTTAATGGGGCGTCAGTCTGTTGCTGAAGAAGAAAGTTGATTAAACCACTGCTAGGCAATACGGTATTCATCAGATCAATGCAGATGCTTTAAAGACCAAGTAAAAATTAGCATCATTTTCAGTTCCACATGCATTGTGGCTGGCAGCGAGGGATAAGCCATGGTTGGCCAAAGGGAACATGGGCCAGGAGGAGGGTCACAGGTGGAGGAGACGGACAGAAGGAGCTCTGGGAATCTCTGTGGGAGGCTGGTTATTCGACAGGAGTCTTGGAATTACTGTCCTTCATCATCTTGATACAGACACATAGGTGCTCAAGAAAGACCCACAGAGAAGGGAGAGAGGATGTAGCCAACATCTGTGGGTTTGAAGCCAGCTGGCTGCCTGCGTGAAGGTGCCAGTCTGAGTGTCTGAGGCAAGGGAGAAGTTGGGCTCCACAGCTGAAATTAGGTGTAAGCAATGAGCATGTTGAGGAAATGGGCCTCCAAACCCAGAAATGTCATCTCAAGGTTAAAGTCAAGCAAGATAGTTATTTTGCCAGAAACAGGTAAAAATACGTAAGGGCTAATGATTTATTGCCAGAAAGCCATCAGCTGAAAGTCAAGTCTGTTCATAATGAGCAGCATGTATATAGAACATTAGTAGTGATTTTTCCGTTTCTAACCCCTGTCTCACCTTATATGGTAAGCTCTTGGGTGAACTGACTTTTCTTTTTGTATATTTTCTTGGAGATGCATGGATAGGTTTAAGTAGTTAAGATCTAATCACATATTCTTCAACAGTGACGTTTTCGTACGTTGAAAACCTGATAGACTTAGAACATAATCATCCAAATAAATAGATACATACAAATGTAGCCTCTCAATAATGAGTAGGAATTTTTTCTGGGTCCGTTTTCATCAGAAATCTTTCTGTTACTAAAAAAGGTGTCGTTTTAACATTTATATCTAGTTAGAAAATTCTCTGAGCCCAAACCTTGTATTATTGTTATGAAAATAGAGCCCATTTTCCCATAGCAAAGGAAGAAAAATTTCCTTTATAAACAGGTGGTGGATCCTGTTGCAAATTCAGGAAAGACTGGGCCCTTGTGGGTCTCATCGCACCTTGGACCTGTGCCCACCTGCCTTCAAGCTGCTGTTCATTTGGGCAAGATGAAATATCTGCATCTGAAGTAGCTTCCTCCAATGCCATTGCATTCTGGGCAAAATTTTAATGTAAACAAAGCAAAAGTCAGGGAATATAAGAAGTATCTTAATTACAAAAAAGTTAACACAGTCATGTTTTATTGAATAATTCAACTTTAGGGACTATTTTAAAGAGCTGAGTTTTCCAAGAACTAGTGTTTCTCTTTAAATTGGGGCAGTCTTGAAAGGGAAATGTAGAATTTCATACAGCTTGACAGTGAATCTTTCTTTAAAAATATAATTATCCTGAAGTTCTGTATTTCTTTTGGGAATATTTTTCCCCTTCACAATTCAAGCTTTAAAGGAGTTTCCAAAAACCAACTTGAGAAAACACTGTTAGTCTAACTCTAATGTAGAACTTTTAAGTTACGTTAAATTTTAGGCCTAAAGGTTTAATTTCCATGCTTTCAGGTTTTATCCGGACAGACTCCAAATATTCGCTTAATATGCTTTCTTACAGTTTAATGTGTAGTAATTTCAGCGCTTTAGAAATTTATTTTCCTGAAAAATGTGTTTCATTGGTATTTCAGAGTTTAAGAGCAAATATACCAATTACAAGTATAAAACTCATTAGTATAATTAAAGAAAAAATTATGAAACATTTTATATAATTCTTTTTCTATATAGGTAAATCTTATTCCGAATATGGAACAGAGGAATTAATAGTGATGATAGAAATGTGAATTTGTATCCAAAATGCAAATTATGTAATATAGACAAATAAGAAAGCCTTGTATGTGTCCACCAAGGAAATGCAGCATTATTTTATTTCAGAGATTTCAATACTGAGTCACAGGACAGAGCCACCTGCTGCCTGAGCTGCCAAAGGAGGATTCTGTCTGTTAGAAGCAACATGGCTTTGGGGACTGGTCATTTTCCCATAGCAAAGGAAGCAAAATTTCCCACTGGCCAGGGTCCTGGGGACTGTCTGTGTGGCCCTGGGCCGGCCTCTCTGCCGCTGTGTCCTAACATGGACAGTCCATGTGCACATGCCCTAAAAATGGTCTCGGCCGATGCTAATGCTGCTGGTACTTGAACCACACTTTTGGAATCACCTCCATAAGGCCCACTTTTCAGGAAGAAATAAAATCTGGACTTTTGTCAGTGAAACAAATGTTCCTGATGACCTCACCCATGCAGGACAACCCTGGATGCCTGTCCCATCTCCATGACAGGAGACAGGACAGTGCCTGGCACACCAGATGCACTCACCACACACCCCCAGCCCTATTCTGCCTCTGGAAGAGGGCCAGGTACACAGAGCTGATGAAAGGGAGAAATTGTGCTCCATAAGGAAGAAAAATAAGTGCTGATGGAGGAAAGTGACTCATCACATTCTCAAGAGACATCATGTTATGACCTAAACACATAACATTTTATCCAGAAAACGACTTTTAAGCACCCTTACAATTGTGCATTAAATTAAGGAGGAAATGTGCTTTTTAGTCAAAGATTTCTGAAAGACTGGAAAGGACAATACAAGTCAATAAATGGCAAGCACGTGAGCATGCCATTTGGGGGTTCATGTTAGGGGCTTATGTGTGTGTGTGTTTCCTAGGGGAGTAGAAGGACACTTCCGGGTCTCAAGTCTCTGCTCCTCAGCCAGGAATTGCACCATTAGAAACACACGTTGACTTCAGTGCTGTCCACTCTCTTTATACGACGCAGATATTTGTGGGAGATGTGTTTTGATTATGAATTCACTCATGATTTTCTGTGAGTTCATTTCTCAGATTTCCTGTTTCCCTCACAGGGAGCAAGGTCCATGTCTCGAGAGCTCCGAGGGTTGGGCAGGGAGGAGAGAGAAGGCCTGGCTTTACGTGACAGGTGCAGAGCGAAAGGTGTCCACGGTTGCCCTGCACGGGTGAGGTCATCAGGAACCTTTGTTTCACTTGCAAGAATTCAGATTTCATTTTTCCCCGAAAAGTGGGCCTTATGGAGGTGGTTCTTAGTGTGGTCCAGGTACCAGCAGCCTCAGCATCACCTGGGGCCATTTTTACATATGCAGATTCTCCAGCCACACCCAGACAAGATGAGTTAGAAACTCTGGAGGTGGAGCCAGGACTGCTCCAACCGTCTCTCCAGGTTAGAGAATTAGGGATGGATTTCTTTGACAGCCTCAGCCGGGTTTCCTAATCCTGCCTTGTAAAAACCACCTTTCCCCACAACCAGGTTTTCTACCACGGGAATCCCTGTAGAAATGGCTTTAAAGTCTCTTTTTGTTGCAGTGCTCCAGGTGATCTTCCTAATCAGGGAACTCAGAAGCTGGGGCACACCATCCACCATAAAAAGCAAATCTGTCAGGGGCCAGCATGACTCCTCCTGCTGTCACTTCATGTTCCTCTCCAACATTTCTCTTATTTCACAGTTGCTCTTCCTTCCAGAGTTTCTGTGAATTACATATTGAGATGTGAATCTCTTCTCCTAGAATGACTGGCACCTGTTAGTGTTCAAAAACAGAATCATTCTGTGATTAATCCTTGAATTATAAGACAATTTGAAATTGAGCCATCCTCTTCATAAGAAAGAGATTATTTCTCCCTCTACCTGTGTAAACAGGCTGGGTACAATTGCGGAGAAAACAGATTCTTTGTGTAAAAAAAATTTAAAAATGCACCCAAGGGAGTCGCTCAGGTTGGAGACTCATTTATTGGGAGCTGAGGAGCTGATTCTCACGTATCGAGTTCTTGAACATCAGATCTGAAGTCTCCACATCATATCCTTACTCACCTCAGAACCATGTTGTCAGCAGCACCCCATTAAATTCTACTCTTCAAAAAGAAAGCCAGTGTTCAACCCCCACGTCTTATCCTGTGCGTAGTCCTCCACCCCATCACAAAGAGCAGATGCTTCCAATCACCTGTCCAGCCTCCTTCTTCCTCAGCGGTGTCCAATTTGTATTTTTGATTTTGTATTATCTCCAAAATATCAGCATTCCCAGTTTGTTTTTCATTCAGTGACTCCCCGTGGCCTCATTGATTGGACAGCCTTAAACGCTGAATGTTTCCTGCGCTGACCACTGTCAGGGTGTGATAATGAGATGCAGAGGTTGCTTAAGGCCTTCCAATAGGAGAGCCAGGGTGTGAATGCAGTGCTGCCTGACCTGCAGCCTCTGCTCCTATCTGCACTTCCTGAACGTTCAGCTGATGCCATGGGCTTGACTGTATTCATTATGTGATCATGGCTGTGGTGAGGTGGCAGCTGTCACCCTATATCACCCGGAAGCAGCATGTGCCAGGAGCCCTAAGGGCTTTACCACTGGTCCTTGCAAAGATCATTAAGGTAGTTATTTATATTTTCCATATAGGAGTAGCATGTGAAAACTAAAAATTTTACAGGTGAATCATAATTTGGGAATGACTTCCTCAATGAGGTGTGCATTGAATTCCCTGGGGAGCTTTCTAAAAATACACATTTCCAGGATCCACTTGACACTCAAAATGAATGACAATTCCCGGGAGCATATCAGTCACTGATCTTGGAGACTGGATATGTCAGACAGATTGGAGATTCCCACTAACTGGACTCTCAATTTCTTGGCAACTATCTGTGAATTCATCTACAGTGGTAATCGTGATGTTGATTCAATAACTGCCCCCAGCCTCCCCACCCATCCATGGCAGCATGTGGTTTAATCATATCTCTGTGTATATCTGTGCATTTGAGGACGTCCTCCTGGGCTCTCAACACACACCACTCCCTTGAGGTAGAATCTGTGTTTTCACTGTCTGTGTAATACCTCCTTTTTCCCTGCTTTCCTTTCCTCTGCTGGAAATAACTTCTGGTCCTCTGAACAAGCTTTTCCGCTTGCAAACTTTCCGATGCACACGACAGAGCCAGTGCAAAGTCTACCTCCTTTATGGTCCACCAGTGCGGCGTAACTGCAGCCACAGCAACACGGCTTCGCACAGTGGGTGTCCTGGGATCCCGTGAACACTGTGACCGCTTTGTACCCAGAAGTGCAAAGATGTTAAAGTGACCATGAGGGCAGCTTGACAATATCAGTGCAGATGCTGAAAAGCAGTGAGAAGGTTCCAAGCCATGTGGTCAGTACCTCCTTTTCTCCCTGTGGAAAGTCAATGGCCCTTCATGTTTCACCACTGACCGCTCCAGCATCATGCTGCGCTGGAGTGAGAAACTTTCCTTGTAGCCTTGATTTGCTGGTAACTAACCGTCTGACCCTAGTTAACTAGTTTTCCTTCCTAGATTCCAGTCTTTTGATCTCGAAGGGCTTTCTTGTTTGGAAATGCCCTCTTCTGCTTTAACTTCGAGCATTATTCCAGGCACGGCACAGGTGTTTGTGTGCCAGGGTCCTCAGCTTTTCAGTCTGTGCTGAAAGGACTCAGCGAGAGGCAGTGCTCCCCACCACCATTGGTATCTCTTTGGGATGTGCATTTCTTAGGCAATCTGCATCCTCATCATCATATTTTTCATCTCTGACAACATTAACTAGAGAGTATTGTGCTGGATTCTAAAATCAATGAGGTCAGTACAATAAAGGAAGACTAATTGTGTGCAATTGACAAACACACTTTGTCTCTTGCCACATGACTTTGAGTGCATGTGGAGGTATACACAACACTTGCTATAACTGGAAAACTTTCAAGATATAAATTATTTTTTTGGCTCACATTTCTCGGGAATTTGGAAAGGAGGACAGCAATGGACTGCATTTTGTGCAAGAGACTAGACCTGTGAGGACTCATTTAATTCTAGATGGTGGAAGGCAGGTAATACATTTATAAATAAAGAAACTGAGATTCTGGGAATTATATGAGGATGCCCTATTGCTCACATAGCGGAAATGGGATTAAAAGCAGATCTGTTCAGGGTAAGGGAGGACAAGCCCTTCAAGCCCGTTCTCCTCATTGAGCACCCAGGCCACTGCCATGCGGTGCAAATTGCATTTGAGACATCCGTGAGCACCTGCCTGTCCAACTTTTGTTTTCAATTATATAGTTTCATGAATACCAATATTAAATGAAAGCTATTGAAAAAGCTTCTCAATATTTCAAACAGTTTTAGAATTTCAAAATTGGTTTTATTAGATTTTTACGAATAAGTAAATAAATGACGCCTGTATTATAGAACACACACTGGTCTCTGACTTATGAAGATTCAAGTTACCTTTTTTCTTTTCCTTTATGCTGATGGGAAAGCAATGCCATCGATGGGAAGTGCTTCTATACTCCCTTGCAGTACAGCCAGGCAAGCTCAAGGGCAAACACCCGGTCCTCTGTGGTGGACTGTGCTGACCTATTTTGCCATCTGTAGGCTAATGGACGTGTTCCGAGCAGGCTTAAGGTAGGTGAGGCAAAGCTATAACATTCGGTGAGGGAGGTGCATTAAATGCATTTTCAACTTACAGTGGGTTTATGAGGACTTCACCCCACTGTAGGTCAAGGAGTTCTGTATTTTCAAATGAAGCCTCTTAAAGCTGATGTTTCCTGAGGGACCTTTATGACTGCTTCATTACACTTTTGAGCTACTTTTGAACTGAAACAGAGTCCGGTGTATATTGGGTTGGAATATCACCCAAGGTAGCTCAAGTGTGGGAGCTGCTTTCTACTACATTACTCATGATGAGGAGATAGTTTCTGAATTTGCCACAGATGCTGTGTACTAACTTGGCCCTTTCAATCTATTGGTTCCTAATGAAGATTTAAATAGAAGCCATTGCTCTTATTTAACCGGATGAGCCTACTACATTTAGTGTAGCCATTCCAATTGAAATTCAATAGAAAATGCATTGTTAAGTCAGAAAACTCAGTTGGAATAACTAAGAAGGTAACAAAGCACAAGGCTTTTATAATCTTTTGAACTCCAGGGAAACAGGTGAATGCACATGATAAGGAGGAGCTCTTTGACATCGTTCTGCAGAGTCAGGCTGTGAAGCAGGCATATCCTGGCTATGACCTGCAGCTATGCTTTGGCAGCCCTGAGCACCTCCTGAGTTTGGGGCTTCCCTAGTTCCCTCAGATACTCCTCTCCAGCCCACCGCAAGATGTGCCAGTGGCTCTTCCCATCTCACGTATCCTTCTGGAATATAAGCTTCTGCAGGGCAGGTGTTGTGCTGTTCCATATTTACTAGCATTTGGCAGAGAGATTATACATTGTTAGTGCTCACTACATACTTTGGAACCAATTAAGTGGATAAAAGAAGCACACACAGGCACTCATGCCGAGTTGCTCAGTGCTGTTGAGCAGTTCTTACCATAGCTCTTTCTCTTAACCATTCACACAGTTATTTCATTACTATGTTTGGTGCTCAGCTGGACCACATGCATATTCCCCATACATTTTGCTTTGGCTTTTAGACTCTTCTGATTACAAGAAAGAATTCTGCATTTCACTTATGTCATGTAAAAATGTACAGGTCCTGAAATGGAGCATGAAGCAGGGAAGCCTGTGGTAACCAAGGCACCTGTCTCCTTACGATCATGACCTCGTTCTACTGACATCGATGCTTTCCTCTGTGCACCTGCTCCCTCAGCTTCTCTTCATAACCACCTTGTCCTTTGGACTCCTGCTTCTGCTTATTTTGAGTTCCAGCTTGTCCTTACCCCTCAGAGTCCAAATCCCACCTCTTGCTGCTGATTTAAATCCATGGTCCTTTGTCTTGAGCATCTCAAACGACTTTCTCATTGGCTCAGTGATTTTTGTTTGCATTCCTGGGTGAACTTTAATTGGATGACCCTATTTGAGAAATAACACACTTTACTGGCCAACTTAGTGAATCTTTGCTCTAGGTTAGTTGTGAGAACTTATCCAATCAGTTGGGCCCAGAAGGGGGACATCCTGCTACAAAGACACACCTAAGGACTTCCTGGAAGGCAGAGGCTACAGCCTCTGTGTGAGCCCTCCAGCACAGCCTTCGGCTCCCCGCTGTACAGCTCGGCAAGCCTTTCACGAAGCTTTCTTTTTGTTCCATGGGCTAGTAACATTTTCCTGTAGAGTGTCTCAGGTGATAGAATCCAGTAAGTAGTAAAGAGTTGCTATTATGCATTATTCATGATCAGTTCCTAATTTTGATATTTGTAATTAGCATTTTTGACTTGGAGAGATGTTTTTGATTATTTGAAGTCAAAATCTCAGACATCCACTAAATTTCTAATAAAAAGTTAAGAAATGGTCCCTTTATGGGGCAGTGCTTACCTATGTAAATGCCATTTGCTCTATCAAAGAACTATTTGATCTGGCCATTGGTTGTAATTAGACAAGGTAGAAACAATGTTACTGCGTTTCTTGAATAAAAATGTTTTCCATACTCCATTGTTTTTGCATTCTTAATGCCAAGAATGTTTTGAAGACAACTAATACATATACTAAGATTTTTCCAATCTAGAAAGTGATCTTAATTCACTCATTTGGTAAATATCTATTGAGCTGCCCCTAGGTACTGGACACCATGCAGATGCTAGCAATGGATGGCTTATAGGATAGGTATACTCCTTATGTTTATGGAGTTAAAACCCCAGATAAACAACTCAAGGAATTAACAGAAAACATTCACAAGGACATAAGAAAAAATAATGTGTGTCAAGCAGCATTGTTGATTAGTGCAAAATATATAAACATTCTATATGTTCAAAAGCATGGGACTGGATAAATAAATTATGGTTCCTCCAAACATGAAAATCCTCAGTCATTATTATAAATTGTGATGTATCTCTATCTGCAGTGGCACTGAACAATGTTAATAATGTGTTAAGTAAAGAAGAAACAGGTTACTCCATTGCGTAATTTTATTTTGCTGAAAGTTTATTTATGTGTGTATAAATGCCAAGGGAAGGAGCGATCTAAAAGTTTAACAATGTTTTTCTCGTGGTAGAATCATAGATGCTTTTTGTTTCATTTCCTCTTTTTGCTCATATGTATTTATCATTTCTTCTATAAATACATGGGCTAATTGAGTTATATAGCAGCAGTAATATCAGAAAGATACAACAAAAGTAACAGATGCAGGCTGTGTATGAAGCATGATTTCAGCCCATACTACCTTATCATAAAGGACTTGCTCTGGGCTGAATTGTGTCACCACAAAATTAATATGTTGACAATATACCCTTTTTTTCTGATTTTCATTGTTTGTCTATACACTTTCCTTCTATCTAGTTAAGACATCTGCATCTCCCCAGTATGTCCACAAGAAAACCTAGTTGACAAAGTGATAGTAAACATGCTTTTAGGAGACCATTTTGCAGGACCTTTAGAATCACAGCATACAAGCCAATTAGGGACATGCCTGTATGCGGTAGCACTTGGCATTGTTTGCTTTGTCTTTACACACCCCCATTGATGTCACTGGCTTGTGACCCTGTCATTAAGCCACACTGAATATCCCCCCCAATACCGAAGGTCACAATGGCTTCTAATAAGACCTAATTCGCTATTCATCAGGAGAATTCAGTGCAGCTCTACATTTTAATACCTATAGTCCCCAGTAGCAGGAAATTTCCAGCCAGGCTGCCTTCATGAAACTCTTTTCTGGAGATATGACCCTCTGGAGTCAGGATCCTGTCTTTAGAACTGAAGTGATAAGGTGCTCATGAGTATTCTAGCAATTCCAAAGTTGGAATTCGTCATAATAAACCAATTGAGATAGATCAACGCATCTGTTACCAATGTGACAATGGTCTGCTATGGAATAATACCTTCCAACAGAAATTAGAAATTATAAGCATAACAGCCCTCTCTAAGGGGAGAGATGGTTGCAAATTGTTCTAACGAAAATGATTTCTTTTCTATTTCATGTGTAAGATGCCCATGAAGAGTCATGTTTCTCCTTCTGCCAATATTTTATCCAGCACCAGCAAAGCTTCCCCCAAGAAAAATAGTAAAAGCTATCAAGAACAGAATTGCATCCTAACTTTTATTGTGTGAGTTGCCAAAGTCCACTGGGTTTCTATTGTGCAGAAACAAGATGGCAACAATGTTCTCGCAATTGGAGTTCACATGACAAGCCCGCTAATTTATAGGTGAGGGGAGTTATGTGCAGCTGTAGCTCTTCAGCTGATAATGGCAGTGCTGATCTTCCACCTTGGAGGCAGGTTGCCTCATATGGTGCAGCAGTCTGATGCTAAGCGGCCGGAGCAGAGGTGCAATGCTCAGCCATAATTTAAAGGACTATGACATGAAGAAAGTGTTACGATGTTTAACTTATAGGGCATCCAAATGTCATAGACCCAAGCAAGTTCCTATTAGCAATAACTCAGGTCCTCTGAAGGGATTTGACATTCAAAACTGATGAGCCCTGGTCCCCAGGGTCTGCTCCGACCTAGCCTCGCCCAGGCCACTCAGTAACCTGAGTGGCCCAGGGGTCAAACCGTGATAGCCCTCTTCAATTTAAAGAGCGGCTTCTCCCCGGCTGCTGGGGTTCTGACTCGGCACAATAAATTTCCCAAAGAGCATAAAGAGCCATCTAGTGTATATCAAATCAATATCATTGTGGCTTGCAGCGATATCTGAGGCTACAGTTCACAAAATAAACTAGCCCAGGGGCTGGATTTCTGCCCTTGGCAATCAATCAGGCTCCTGGGTCATGGATTTTAGTGTAAATTAACACAGCAGAAACCATCATGCTCCCCAGACGGTGATATAATACAGGATTTGCTTTTTTTTCCAGCCCGATTTCATTGCTTATGTTCAGAGGTGATGTTACACTAAACAGAAATAATGAAAGCAGTGATTAGGAAAGCAGTAGAAATCATAAAGTAAAACATTAATATTCTTCTGACAAATATATATAAAGCATGTTAAATTGGGTAAACAGTTACGGAGCATGAATAAAGAATCTAATTGCATGGAAACTATTCAAGGATATAAGACTTTCTTAAATTGATGTCTGGTAAATAGTACTAATTATATAAGATTACTGCATGTAAGTAATGGAAAAATGAATATTTTCTAAGAGTGTTCTTGCCCGTTTTCAAAGGTGCTCCATATCTATGAGGGGCCCTTGAAAAACCTTTAAATAAGATACAGTGCGTCCCTCCACCTTACAACACAACCCCTGCCATAGTTTCTCAATTTGGAAAATGTCTGTTAGCTGTTGTGTCTGCTTCTTTGTTGAGAAAGGGGAAGTTACCTTAGTATTCCATACGATAATTTACAATGTAGAATTTCATATGCAGACTCATAAACAAAAATAGGTTTTAGGGGAAGAAAAATCTTGCAGTTTATAGAAAACTTTGCAAACATAGAGGTGGGTTTGAGAAAGAAGAGTCGTCTATATTTTATTTATTTTGAAAGAATGAAACAGATTATCACATACCTTGAAATACTTCTTATAGCATTATACAGTCTGTCAAATCAAATTGCCCATAAACGGTGTGATGCACTGTGCATTTTTCTTATAGCTTAGAAGACATAATATCTGTTCTTGGATCAATGTTAAAATAGGATGTGACTATTTCAATTAATAGTTTGCATATTAGCGTATTTTATAACTTATTAAAGTGCACTAGTGGCAAGTTTGCACATCACTATTGGAAGTGATGAGTTACTGTACTGGATACAGGCCAGTGCGTTACCAGTTCAGCTGCAAAGTCTCCCTCACGTCCATTTTTCTTTTTAAAACCAGTGGAGAGGAACGTATACTGTCCTTACGTCAAAGTGCCTTGACTTCTTGACTATCTAGTGTGTGAAGGACAGTGTGAACATTAACATAAGACATTATTTTGATTATTATAAAGTACGGAAGCAGAAGTATAATTAAAGCCTTAAATCAAAAGGTGTTTTTTTTTTTTTTCATATTGTGGCAATATGAGTCTGGGTTGTCTCAGACAAAGCCATATTTCCAAGACAAATGTAATTTAGCTGAAAATTTTTGAGACTGTCTTAAAGCAAATAATAATAAAATACAGCAAAAACCTATGCAATGCATCAAAAGCAGTTCTAAGAAGGAAGTTAATAGCAATAAACACCTAAGTCAAAAAAGAAGAAATGTTTCTAATAAACAATGTAATGATGCCCCTGAAGGAACTAGAAAAAACAAGAACAAACTAAATTCAAATTTGATAGAAGAAAAAAAATAGTAAGTCTCAGAGCAGAAATAAACAAAATAGATACTAAAAAATTAATTCAGAAGATTAATAAAACAGAGGTTTTTTTTGAAAATATAAACAAATCAACAAACGTTTAGTTAGACTAAGAAAAATGAAAGAAGACTCAAATAAATAAAATCAGAGATGAAAAGGGATTGCAACTGTCAGTTTTATACCACAGAAATACAAAGGATTGTAAAAGACTGATGAACAAATGCATGCCAACAAATTTGAAATGATAAATTTCTAGAAACCTACAACCTACCAAGATTAAATTCCAGAGGATATTAATACATTTCTAGAAACATACAGCCAACTAAGATTAATTTCTAGAAATGTATAACCTACCAAGATTAAATTATAAATAAATAGAAAATCTGAACAAACTAAAATAAGTAAGAACATTGAATCAGTTCTTTTTAAAGAAGCATCCTATTAAAGAAAAGCCCAGGACCTGCTGGCTTCACTGGCGAACTCTACCAAACATTGAAAGAAGAACTAATACCATTTCTTCTTAAGATAGAAAAGAGCAGAAAATACCTCCAAACACATTTCATGAGGCCAGTATTACCTTGATTCTAAAACTGGACATAGACACAACAAGAAAAGATAATCTAGGCCATTATCCCTAATGAACATAGATGCAGACATTCCCAATGAGATCCGAGCTAACTGAATCCAACAGCACACCAAAACGTCATTCACTGTTATCAAGTGGTATTCCCCTCAGGGATGCAAAGATGGTTTAACTTACACAAATCGAAAAATATCATCTACCACATCAACAGAAAGACAAAAACTATATGAGCATTTCAATAGATGCAGAAAAAGCATCTTACAAAATTCAAAATCCCTTCTTTATAAAAATTCTCAACAAATTGCAGATAGAAAATATACACCTCAATACAATAAAGGTCATATATGGCAAACCCACAGCTAATATACTGAAAAAGCTTCCGCTTTCCAGCTTCTTCCTCTAAGATTGCAAGTAAGGCAAAGATCCCCACTTTCACTACTTTTATTAAACATAGATCTGAAAGTCCTAGCCTGGCCAGTTAAGATGAGAGGAAGCAATAAAAGGCATTCTGATTAAAAAGAAAAACAAGAAATTGTCCATGTTTGCAAAAAGCATAATGTTATATATAGAAAACCCTAAAGACTCCACCAAGAAACTGTTAGAACTAATAAATTCGATAAAGTTGCAAGATGAAAAAGCAACAAAGAATCAGTAGGTTTTTTATATACAGTTTTAATAGTTAACTATCTAAAAAAGGAATTAAAAAAGAAACATGCTACCTATGTAGCTACAAAAAATACCTGGGAATAAATTTAACCAAAGAGATTAATTATCTCTACAATAAAAACCGCAAAACACTAATAAAAAGCAATTGATGAAGACACAGACAATTGCAAGATGTCTTATTTTTATAAATTCTTATTAATATTGTTATTAATTAAGAGGGAATAAGGAAAAGCAGGATGGAGAAAGGTTGGACAAAGAGTACAAAGTTACAATCAAATAGAAGGAATACCTTCTGGTGTTCTATTGAATAGTAGGGTGACTTAGATTAACAGTAAAATATTTTATATTACAAAATCATTACACAAAATGCTTTTGAACATTCTCATCACAAATAATAAATGGATGAGATGATAAATATGCTAATTATCCTAATTGGATCATTGTATAACAGATTTATATAACATAAATTTATATAATAATTTGTGTATCAAAACATCAAATTGTATCCCCTAAATATATACAGTTACAATGTGTCAATTAAAAACTATGTACAAAATAATAATAAAAAAAGAGTATACAAATTGTGACAACTAGAGCCCAATGACAGAAGAGTTTTTAGTCTTCAGCTCTTCCTAAGTGGAAGGGAAATAGGTGCTATACTTTACCAATAGCTCTGTAGTTCTTAATGAGTCTTGTTAGCCACTTGTGTCCATGTCTAACCCCCATAGCCGTGCTGACCTTATTTGTTTGGCTTGTTTCTGGGCTGAAGGGTCACAGGAAAAAGTACATGCTACAACAGGCTATGCTCCGGCCAGCTCAAATTAGAAGCTGAGTTTTGAAAGCAATGCCCTGAACAGCTTAATCTTGGTAGTAGACACACCTGAGCTTTAGTTCCAAAATAGTCTATGAACCATGTCAACGCAAATGCAAATTTCCTAAAAGACAGTTTTAACAACAAGGACTCTAAAAAATCACTCAGAAAAAAAAAAAACCATGGTGCAAAATTCATACTTCTAGGCAACTTCTCCTTAATTGAATCACAGAGCAAGGTTTTGGACTTAATTCTAAGTTAGCTGCTGGACTGGAGCAAGACTAAGGCTAAATAAAGCCTAGCCATCATCATGGATTTCTGTTTCCAGGGCTCAGTAAAACAAGGTTCCATGGGCCTTTGTCAGGTACATACCCACGAAGAGGCACTGTGAAGGAGAGATTTCACTAGCCTTTGGTTGAGACCTATCACCTTGTAAGCAAGAAAAGCCCAGCAGCAGTGGGATTGCAGCCCATACCATTGTTCCAGCTGGGAATTGTTCCCCTTGCTGCCGCTTGAAAGAATATGGAGAACACAAAAGCTGTTGCTATGCACCTTCAAAACTGTGGGCTGTTGCTGTCTATTCAATGTTTTAACCCAACAGCTAACTCAAATAATTGTTTTTATCTCAGTTGATTGCCTATTAATAGTAATTTTGGCACTGTGGAGACAGCCTCCGTGGAAAATACCAGCCAAATGAGTTCTTAGCATAATGTAGATCAAATAATCGGCTGGCTGATTGGGGAAAACACTATTTTCATTGTTTTTTTAACAGTAATTTTGGCTGGGCGCAGTGGCTCACACCCGTAATCCTAGCACTTTGGGAGGTTGAAATGGGTGAATCACCTGAGGTCAGAAGTTTGAGACCAGCCTGGCCAACATGGTGAAAACCCCTGTCTACCAAAAATACAAAACTTAGCCGGGCATGGTGGTGGGCACCTGTAATGCCAGCTACTTGGGAGGTTGAGGCCAGAGAATTGCTTGGACCCCGAATCTAGAGGTTGCAGTGAGCCGAGATGGAGCCACTCCACTCTAGCCTAAGGGAAGGAGTGAAACTGCTTCTCAAAACAAACAAACAAAAAAATCAACAATTTTGGCATCAGGTAATGTTAAATGATAACACTTGAAATTTCCAATGGAAATGGTCAGAAAATATATGGGACAAAGAATTGTGTCAAACACACAAGTTTTTGTTTTATAACAAGATTCTCCAAAGTCCTTGGAATTAAATATTTTCTTTCACATAAGGCACATGACATGCAGAAGACATCTAGTTATCCTTGTGAGTTTTCTAGTTTATAAAAACAGTAGCATAAAAGTCTTTTTGCCTCCCAGAAGCTGCCCTTGACTGTATCTATTTCTCCACATTCTACATCCAGAATGTCAAGAAATCTCACTGGGCCCACACTTAAAATGTGTTTAGAACCCACCTGCAGCCCTCCACCTCTGCTGCCATGACTGTGCTTCAACCTCCGTTCCCCTCTGCCTGAACCCT
The DNA here is from genome assembly GCF_001604975.1 of Cebus imitator. Lineage (NCBI taxonomy): Eukaryota > Metazoa > Chordata > Mammalia > Primates > Cebidae > Cebus > Cebus imitator. The sequence goes on along the minus strand of NW_016107500.1, from coordinate 3,378,793 downwards.
CTAGCCATCCTCTCTTCTTTGCTATTCTGAAACGTTGCCCTTTGTGGTACACAGAGTAAGCCTAGTAAAATATGGGTCAGACTACAGTGATTTTCTCTTGGATTCTCTACACTGGGCCCCATGACCAGGTGCCCTGTGACTTTCCCTGGCTCACACAATGCTAGCCAAAGTTTTTCTCTTGCAGTTTCTCAAGTATAAGAGGTGCGGTTTCTCTTTTGACCATGGGAGTGACCATTTCCTCCATGAAAATGTTTCTCTTCCAGATAACTTCATGATTAATTCCTTCACCTCCTTCATACCCCACTTTCTCAAGAAGGTCCACACCATCCATCCAGTTTAAAATTGTGTGTCCAGCCCTTCTCTGGCCCAGTCGTTCTGGTGCCCCATTTCTTCACAAAGCTTCCAACTCCTCACATGATAAAGCATTTGCTTATTTACCATGTTGTCGGCAGCTGTCTGCGACCTCCAGAAAGTAAACTCACTGTGGGCATAGATCTTTTCATGTTTTTTCCCACTGGTGTCTCCCAAAGTCCTCAATAATATCTGCTGTAAGGTGGGGCTTAAAGCACATTGGCAGAATTCCGAAGTGATGGAATGATTGGCAAAGATGCCTTTTAAGAAAAAAGACAGACGCAGCCTGCTGTTGCAGAGTCAGCCAGCTCCAGGTTTCTGTTAGAGCTAATGGGACATCAGCTGGCCCTGACACTGAAGGAACTGAAAGCCAAGCACGGTTGGCTCTGTGCTGGGTAGCGGCGCGTGAAGCAAAAGTCCTCGGTGTTTCTTACTTTATTATTAGGGGTACTCTTCAAGATAGGAAACTTCATAAATAATGACTCTACCTACAACTTGGAGTGACTTGAGGAGGTCAGTCATGCACGTTATGGGGCATTGCTAAAGGGCCTGTGCCTGTGTGTGTATGGCTTTGTCCATTAAGATATTTATAGTTGGAGATAAAGAAAAATATATTAAAGGAAAATAATAAGTAACCTCAACCTAGGGAACTGGCCATTTTGGTTTTCATTAAAAACAAGATGTTGAGGTTGATATGGCATCATCTCTATTTACCACATTGTTTCAAAGCTTCCATTTGGAAAAACTATAATGATAAAGAGCATCACCAGGAAAGATTTACTTTTATTACATTATATTATTTATTCATAAAAATTAGCACAACCAATTTATGGTAATTTTCACACCTTGTCTTAGTTCATTCATGATGCTGTGGCAAAACACCATAAACTGGGTGGTTTATGAACCACAGAAATGTATTTCTCATAGTTCTGGAGGCTGGAAATTAAGGTGACGGCATCTTCTAATGTGGTGTCTGGTGTGGGCCAGGTTTTTGGTTCATGGATGGGACCTTCTAGCTGTGTCTTCACATGGTGGAAAGGGCAAGAGAATTCTCTGGGCTTCTTTTATAAGGTCCCTAATCCCATTCACGAGGGCAGGACCCTCCCAAAGGCTCCACCTCCTAATATCATCACCTTTTACGTGGGAATTTCAACATATGAATTCGGGGGGAGACGCAAACCTTCAGACTATAGCACACATAAAGTTATCTGTCATGCGGTCACGCGATATTTCAGCAAGAAGAAGAAAGCTACACAATTAACTGTGTCAGTCCTTTCTTTTCAGGATGCCCAGACCATTTGAATTACTTTGAATATATTCATTTACCTATTTTGATATCAGGAAGAAAGGATATCTTATTTGGAGCTCTTATTTTTAACCTGGAAGAAATATATAGAAACCCTGACAGGTACACATTGTGGATAAAGCAGCCAGGCGACACTTTGCTGTATGAAGTGAAGACTGCACCATCTGGATTCAGCTTATTTGTTTTTGCACAGAATGTCATAGTTTCCAAAGTTCTTGCTAGAAAATATTTATATTTTAACTTAGCATAATTAGGAAATCACTGAGCCGAAACATTACATAGGTTGGCTTTCATTATAATTTCTGCATAATAATGCTTATATTTTCTAGGTAGTAATTAGATACATTAAGGATGAATGATTCCTTCCAGGCTTATTCAGAGAGTCTTTTTTTCTTCTAAATTTGTGTCAAGGGTCACCTACATGGGGAACAATGAATGTCACCAAGGAAGACAACAGATAAAAGAGTCTGAAATGAATCAATTGTCATAGGCCAAAAATTTAGATTTTTAAATTATCCAAGCAGAATGCTCATAGAGCAGAATCTTAAATGTATGTATTATTTGTACTCAGAGAAAATAATATAAGCGTATGGATTTACAAAGATAAATACAAATTTGGATGAATCAAGTATATAACTGATATCACAGACATAGATTTACCAACCGAATTTCAATACAAAGGTTTATTTAATACAATTTATTCAATACAAAGGTTATTATTGTTTTAATCTTGATTATTTTTAATCTTGATTATTTTGGGGTTCTTATTTAGCTGCCTTGATCTTCTGCGTCTCATTTACCCCCTCACATCATGGACTATTATAATCTCTTCAATTTAGTCAAACTACAAAATGTTTGATAGCTTGTAACGCTTGTATCATTTTATAATCTTTATGTGAATAATTATTTAAATATATATTATAGAATCTTGGTTATCAACGTTTTTAGGAATATTTATGTCTGTTTTTTGTCTTGAATTAACCGCATGCATTTGATACAATTACATCAACCTTTTTCAAACTGAGCTTTTGTCAATAGTTGAGTCCCAATTTTATGAAGAGTCTCTTCAAAATTCAATCTTTTCTCTCTTACCCACCTGACAGAAAAAGATATTATTTGGAACAATCATCTAAACCAGCATTCTCAAAATAAAATAAGATTTCCAGATTTGGCAAATAAAAATATAGGACATCCAGGTAAATTTGAATTTCGAATAAACAACAAACATATTTTAATATAAGTATGTTCCAAATAGTGCACAGGGTATATTCAAATTAAAAATAAATGTGTTGGCCGGGCGCGGTGGCTCATGCCTATAATCCCAGCACTTTGGGAGGCCGAGGCGGGTGGATCACGAGGTCAAGAGATAGAGACCAACCTGGTCAACATGGTGAAACCTCGTCTCTAATAAAAATACAAAAATTAGCTGGGCATGATGGTGCGTGCCTGTAGTCCCAGCTACTCTGGAGGCTGAGGCAGGAGAATTGCCTGAACCCAGGAGGCGGAGGTTGCGGTGAGCCGAGATCGCGCCATTGCACTCCAGCCTGGGTAACAAGAGCGAAACTCCGTCTCAAAAAAAAAAAAAAAAAAAAAAAAAAAAAAAAAAAATGTGTTGCTTATCTTAAATTAGTGTTTAACGGAACAGTCTGTGTTTTTTTGAGAACTTAATTAACAAATACATTGTTATTCTTATTTAGATAACACTAGAAGTGAAATAAGTCCCTTAATATATCACCTACTGTTTTATTTTGAAAACAGTAATCCGTGATTTATCACTATGTGATACCTAAATTTGAATGTGAGTTTCAAAGTTTAGTTCACTTTCTTTTTGAGAGGTAAATGTAAAAATATCTTGAACAGGTTGAAAGCATGGAACATGTTTTCTCAGTGGTTACCTGGAAATTTTTATTTATTTATTTTTGCATTTGCAGTTGAGAGAAATGTAAGAACTACAGGTCTTGAGATTTGGCAGCCTCCCTCACACCTGAGTCCATTTCTCATCTCAAGTCTCTTTCTATTTTGTTAAATGGGATTTGCAGGGGTAGAGCAGAGGCAGAGGGAGGCATTAGACTGACTCACCCCAAGAGAGGCCACCGGTGATCCCATGGTGGCTCTGGCAGTGTAATAAACTTCAGGGTTGTCACAGTTGAGTCAAGGGATGGGGTCTCTGTACCCCAGGTGGTCATTAAATTCTGAGACATTCCCTTCAGCCAAGGGCAGTTTCTGGAAAAACAAACAGGCTCTTCAAGGTCAGCAGCTCACATATCTGGGCTGCAGGAAAGAGTGTCTCAACATTGAGGAAGTTCTAGGTGCCAGGGTATGCCACCCACCCCCCAGGAAATTGTAGGAACACAGCAGCACCAACACAATGAGTGCATATTTCCCTGTGAAGAGATTCCTTAGCACGAATCAAATTCTCAAGAGGTCCACAAAAAAGAGCCCAAGCAAAACCACTCACCTAGATGCTGAGTGAACAATATAAGAACAAAATGTTCTGTAAAAACATAACATGCCTGATATCCTTTCTCCCATCTCACCCCATTTTCACAAAGTCAGGAGTGTTGCCTATCTCTGCAACTATGATTTGTCAGCATTCATTTTTTTCCCGGTATTATTTCATTATTTTATAACTGCGGATACTGATACACAGATTCTGTTCACAATAACATTCATTGAAAGGGAAAAAAAACACCAAAAACGTTCTTTTGTTTGTGTGAATACATAATGTCATTATAATAAACATTCAATTTATATTTAGCTCAAACTTGGAAGCGTTTTCTTATTTTCAGTTGATTTGGGAAAAAGGTAAATTAACAGGACAACAGTTGGATATAATAGCACTTTCCTAAAAATGCCATTATTTTAAGCACTATTTCCACGTTTTACCTAAAAATTCTTACCATTTATATTTTAATTATATGTGAGCATGCATCTTTGGAGAAGAGGAGAATATCCTGAAAGTGACACCCTAACTTAAAAGGTTGCTCAAGTCATTTCCCAAATGAAAATTCTGTAGACTCCATCCCCTCAATATGCCCTGAGAAGCCACACATCATTTTGAAGGACTGCCTTTACCCTGAGTTCAGCTGCTGCTGTGCATGGGCAGGAAGGCTCCTGTGTGAGCCCAGCACCCCTCTTGGGTCACCACCAAGTGGAGGACAGTCCCTCTGGAAGAAATGGAAGTCCTCCCTGAGGTCTGGCATCTGCATATGCTGAACCCACAAAAGCCATTGATTATTTTAACCAGGCTCAATTTGTCTTTGAAAGAGACATTTTAAAAAGCAAAAGACCTTAAACAAACATGAAGGTAATCTAATTCAGACATAAACATAAAAGCTAATAAGATTACAATGAATTGATCTAAATATTACTTAAAATAATTAGAAATGATTTTTTATGGCATGCTATTTCAGTCAGGACACTTACACATTTCATTAAGAAGCAAACAGATTATTGCTTTCTAGAATATTTTCTTGTTTTGTATAACCTTGGAAAGAAATATCAGTGTGTGCAGACCTGTCATTCAAGGCTTCTCCAAGGGTAATGAATATTCTGCATCTAAAGCACCTCCACCTTAAGCCAATTCCTTCTCCTTGCTACTGTCTTCATGCTCAAATGGCGACCTGTTCTATGTGAATCCACTGCTTTCTCCAGACATAATTTCACAGATATCTTTCAGAGAACAGAAATATCTAATTCTTAATTTTTGTTTTTAATCCTATGGCAAACATTCTATTGACTTTTTAAGAGAAAAACTTTAGTCAAATTAAATTTAACGATGTTTAGTTGAGCAGAGAATGATTCATGAATTGGGCAGCACCCAGAACCAGAATCAGTTCGGAGTGGCAATGGAGCTGTCATGTGGACAGACAGAAGGAAAATGGGCTACAGGAAGAGCTGGGTTAGTTACAGCTCTGTTTTTGCCTTGCTAGAACACAGCTGAGACTCAGTTGCTTGGATTGGCTAAAATTCAGCAGTTGTGATTGACTGAAACTCAGCTGCTGTGATTGGCTGAGCCTTAGCAACTTGTTATAAGAGAAAGTTACAGACTATTTACACCCCAGAGGCTACTACAGTTCACGATATATGGAGAAAGCATTAGGCTCAAGCTAACATATTTAAGGAGACAGCTTTAGGCTAAACTTAAGGTAACAAACTGTTGAAGGTGGTAGGTTGTCCTTCAACATAGATGTGAAGATTCAGAAATGTGTATGGTAAAATTTTCTTTGGTGTCTACCCTGTCTCTAAATCAACGTTAAGGCTAGGGGGCACCAAGCAACGCACCTTTCTTGCTTTCCTTTTACTTTTTTTCATTTTTTTCTTTTTATTTTGACAGCCTTTGAGTTTACAAGAAGTTAACGTTGCCAAAGGGTTGTAATTGAGTCAAAAGCAGAATTTTCTGCAACATCTCGTAAATATCTAGACCTGAATGTTGACTGTTCTGCCTCCAGCTTTTCTAAGTGAGAAACACTATCAAAGCTGCCACAGTACATGGTTGTATTTAATATGCGTAAAGTCAAAACAAACATTTGACATAAAATGTGTTTGAAGTTAGATGAATCATCCTACTAGGTTAGGGTTGTAGCAAACTTTCCCATTATTAATTAATTTTTCATGCATCAAACTAACAGAGCAGTTTTTTAGTACCTAATGTGACTCATCTCCATAGTACTAAACATTTGGTCCATAGAAATTATGTCATAATTAGCATATTCATTTTTGTTTTTGAGAGCATGAGCAAATTAAACAGAGCAGGTAATGAGAACATTCCATTTAAAAGTCAGTACAACAAATGTAAAATATTGGAGTTATTAGCAATAATAATAAAGCATATTGTAATTATGGTACGAATAAAATTATGGCATTTTATTTTTCTTATACTAAACTTACAAATCATAACATAACAACTAATTATAGTTGTTATATTGATGTTGGATTGATAGCACAAATGTGCTAAGCTCTTCACATTTTTATGAAGATGCTTGCCTATTGGTTTCTTACAGAAAAAGATGAATCTGTATTTGGAAATGTTAAGTCATCGTTAACAGCTGGCATGAGAATCATGTATACATTCAAAGCTGGCACCAAACAGTACTATTTTATCCAAAAGTTTCTGAAGGTTAAACCTAAATTAGCTGGAAATGATCAGATTTTCACGTGTGAGATTTAAATAAATTATATGTAAATGTCAAGAAAATGTAAACCGTAATAACATAAAATGCTTTAAAGACAATAACTAGTTATTTATCTATTTCAAGGATTCAATACATTAAGAATTGTCTGCAAATCTTTAGTGAGAATTATAGCTATATTTTGTTAATTCTTTATTTCTTAATTTGTAGTACTTTGGCTATAATTCACATAAGGACAGAGAGCTCACTAAATAATTATCTTTGTTATCTTTGATATGCTTGGGAAGCAAGAGCAGTCCTTCACGTGGACAGAAGCTTCTTCCACATCCAGAATGGGGTTAATCTGTTCCCTACAAGGACAGGCCTGAAGAAGGGCTGTGCCAAAGACCCTCTCTGTACAACGTAAGTTCCCAAGTAACAAGTACACCCAGAGTCACGCCATAAATACATTTTGAAACTCTCCTATAAAATATGATTTTGTATTTATTTGCTGTTATACATTTTCCTAATTCTTTTTTTTGTGTGTGTTTTTGTGTAAAGAAGAATGTGCAGGCTGAATAAATAAGAAGTAGCAAAAAATAATAACTAGTTTTCCTTGCATTTTTGGGTAAAAACAATACAACTCTGTTGTTAATTCTTGATTTTTTTTTTGTCTTGATCATCTTTATTGAGGTATAAGCTAAATATAAAAACCCCACCAGTTTTGGAAAATAAAAATATGTTTTGACAAATGTATATGTTTAGCCACCACAATTACCATATAGAACAGTTCCATCATCCCAAAGTGTTCCTTTGTGCCACAGTGTAGTCAGTGCCCAACCCCTGATGCTACTGATCTGCTCTCTGTCACTACAGATTTTAACATTTTCAGGAGCTCATCCAAATGGAATCATACAGGATGTTCTGTTCTATTGCACTGCTTAGTTGCATTGCGTGTGGGGTACAGCCTGACATTTTTCATATTGTAGTCTTTGCAAGACCTAAACATCATTTGAGTGAATATTTCTTTGAAGTCAACCATTTGCATATGGTCAAATTTTCTCAAGCAAATTCACAGCCTTGGTTGTATCTTCTTTTATTCTCAGATTTCCTTATCACACAACTAGTCATCATTAGATCTCACAACTTGAAATATTGAAACTACTATCACAGCTTCCAATGACTAGTTTCTGGACTATCGGGGACACACACTATTGCTTTTTGAAAATTATTCTTCTCATTAAACTCAACTTGGCAAAAGCCTGTAGTTGCCAAAGTAATGAGAATGAATGATGATGATGAGGATGATGATGAGTTCTCCAGAGTTCTAGACAACCCAATGGCACTGAACTAAGGGAGTTCAGGAGACACCCTACACACCTAGGAGGAAGAGCAGCCCTTATTTGCCAAGTACGTCAGGTGCCAGGATGGCAGCCCTGGAGTACCCAATGCCTACACTGAGTTCAGAGGTAATGACGGAGGCCGCCCCCACACCAGAAACATTTGTGATGTGAAAAGTAACCATTTAAAAAATTTCTTCCTCAGATGCCTCAAAGGTCAAGGTTCAATAGATGAAATACAATTTTATGACAACATGTTAACACAACTTTTAGGTAATAGTTGAGAAATTAATCAATGTGGGTGTCATTGGGGACTGCTTTCTATCAATGTTAAATAGCAAAAAGAACAGAAGAACTCTGACATTTATGTTTGAAGCTCTAATGACAAAAGGCAATTTTAGCAAAGTGGAAACATTAAAATATTCCTGCTACCATAAATAAGAGGAAGATAAGAAGAATACGAGCTGTAATTGGAAATAGGCTCCCTTAAAATAAAAAAGATAAAAAGAAGAAAAACAAAATAAACAGAACCTTGACATGCAGTAATTGGAATTGTCATATTTCATCCCATGCAATTAAAAGTTAAGCCCATTTTCTAAGATTGTATTGTTTAATTACAAAAGTAAGTAAATATAATTAAAAAGTTAAATAGATAGTGTTAGATGCACTGTCAGCAGAGCACGGAAATATATCAAATGATATTTGAAGACAGTTTTTGTCATTTCAAATGATTATGAAGCAGCCTTGTCACCACAAATGATGAAAATAACTGGGATATTGCAATTATTGGTTATTTTTTAATAACTCATGCTGCTCGACTGTAAACAAAAAGAAAATGCCTTTTTTTTCTATTTAATCTAAAAATAGATACCACTCACCTGTCAGAAAAAGTATAGCAGAAAATCTGCAGAAAGATACATTTTTTTGGAGTCTGTTAATTTGCCTGCAGGTGAGAATAATGCAGCCTTGCAGATGGCTCTCAGAAATCTACTCACGCAAGTAATTCATAGACATTTCCACACTTAATGTAAATGCTTTGCCTCCAGAATAGATAAAAAATTTCTGCAATAACCCATTGTTTTCTTTATATGTTAGATGAGACTAAGCAAAATAACCCACATATGTTTCAATGGATTTTTATTCCTAGAAACATGCAATAGCTCCTTGTACTAATAGTTTATGTTCTCCAGTTGACACCCCACTTTCAGGCCTAATCTCAGGAACTGATGTGTTCCCGGCAGTGTAGACAGCTCTAGTACCCCTGGAAGTCTCTTTCAGATAACCCGCCTCACACTAAAACCCCATGTATAAGTTCCAAGCACTGGTAACTCAGGGGCCTGCCCTACAGTCTGTAGAAGGACAGTCATAGCAACCGCATCCCTAACAGGCGACTCAGGCTACCACAACCAAATACCACAGAGTGGGCAGCTTAAAGAAACAAATGTTTGTTTTCCACATTTCTGGAAGATAGAAGTGTAAGATCAAAGTTCCAGTTGGTTAAGTTTCTGGCGAGAGCTCTCCTGGGTTGAAGATGGCTGCCTTCTTCATGTCCTCACATGGCCTTTCCTTGTGTGGTGTAGGGAGCATGAGCTGTCTGCTGACTCTTCTCACAAGGACACTAATTCTCTCAGATCAGGGCCTCACCCTGATGACCTCATTTAACCTTAATTACCTCCTTTAAGATCTCACTCCCAAATATAGCCATACTGTGAGTTTAGTGCTTCAACATATGAATTTATGGAGGACACAATTATTGAGAACACAAAAATTTGTCCTTGGTCCCCCACAATTCATGTCCTTCAAATATGCAAAATACATTTATTTGATTCCAACAGCTACGAGTTAACTTGTTCAAGCATTAATTTTAAAGCCTAAAACCCAGTTTCATCTAAGTGCCATCAAAATCCCAGATACGGGTGTGATGATGGGAGGTATAATTTATCCTGTGGCAAACTTTCTTTTTATCTGCGAATCTGTGAATCCCGAATGTGCTTCCAAAATACAATGGGATATGCATAAAATAGATATTCCCTTTCCAAAATAATAATAATAATAATAATAATAATAAAAAGATAAATCAGAAGGCAAAAAAGAAATTGTTTCCAAGCCAGGTCAGATCTAGCAAGGCAAGTTTCACTAGATGCAAGATGTGGAAATGATCTGCTTTGGCCTGATGCTCTGCCCCAAAGGCTCACTGACTTAGCAGCATCTCCCTATGGCCCTATGCAGGGACCTCATCCCCAGGGCTCTGAAGAACTGCCCTGCCCATGAGGCTGGGGAGGGAGGGGTGAAGCTTGCTGGCACATAAAAGCTAAAGAGGTGGCCCCATCCTTTGAAATCTAGGAGGGGCCAGTCCTGCCCCCTGGGCTAGTGGTGGGAGTGGCAGCCCAAATGATCTCTGAATCTTCTTTGAACTATTTCCTTTTCTTAAAGGACAAAGCAGGTTCACAGCTGAACAGCACTCTTGTTTCATTCTATAGAACCCAGATGTCAGAAAGCCTTTACTTTGTTACCTTTAGTTCAAGCTGCCAGTATTTCCACCAGGGCAACCCCATTGCTATTTCTGGCTATGCAGAGCTGGCTGATGAAATCCATGAGTTGCTCCTGCAGACTCTTCATCAAAGGGTTGTTCAGCCACGCCCTCAGCCCTCTCCTCAAAACAGGTTTTTCATGTTTTGCAATAGGAATAGACCAATAACTTTTCAAATCCTCAAGTTCTGGTTCTTCTTTGCTTAACATTGTTTTCCCCGTATGTGTTTTCCTTCTCATATGTGCCTAAACTATAAGGGGAAACCAAGATGCTCCTTCAATGTTTTGCTTGGAAATCTCAGTTAAGCATCCAATAATATCGTTAACATGTTACACCTTCCCCAATACACTCGAACACAATTCGTCCAAGTTCTTTGTGACTTTAGGACAAGGGTCACCTTCCCTCCAGCTTCTAATAATCTGTTCCTCATTTCCCTGAGACATCACCAGGACGCCCTGTAACGTCCACCTCTCTACAGTATATTCAAGGCATTTCATGTTTGTTTTGTTTTGTTTTTTTCTAGAATACACCTAAAAGCTCTCCAGCCTCCGCTCACGACCCAGGTCCAAAGTCGCTTCCACATTCTTAGCTATTTGTTAGAGCAGCATTCCACTTTTTCTGCCAAAATCTGCATTAGTTGGAGTTCTCCTGAAAAATAGAACCAACAGGATGTTAAATGTGTTTTCTGCCAAGATCCCTAGTTTATTAACCTTCTGCACATAGGTCTTGGTCAGCACAACCTGGCATCCAGCAATGCAAAACTTCTAGAAGATCTGAATCCCAGGGACCACATGGTCTAAAAAATGCAAAGATCCACACAAAGGTTATGGGCTCTATTTACTTTCAGCCATCATCAGAATATGGCAGTGCACACTACATAAACTATATTTTCAAAAGTTCTCCACAAATAGTGTTCATACTTTGGGTTCTTTTCTCATATTTTGTGTTCAAGCTCTGTGTGGGATCCATGGCCAGACCAGGCAGGGGTTCCTGCAACCCCGAAGTCCCAGAGGGAGTGCTAAAGTGCTCTCTTATCTCTGCTGTCCATGGATGGCCGTGTGTTAACAGCTCAGTTGACCCCTTGCCTTGTCACATGGGGCAGCTGCCTTTTACCACAGAGGACAAAGGGCCTCTGTGACAGCCTTTTTGGTACCTGTACTCAGTGGGACCTGAAGTTCTATAAATGCCAATGTAGGTCTGTGGGAACTATGGGAGGATATAAGAATGTGTCTCTGAGGATGATATGAAAGTATCCCTATCAGAGTGCCCATCCTTGTTATGCTCCAATGAGCATGGTTATAAGCACAGGAACCCTTTCTTCTGTTATAAAAATGGACCAAGAAAGGCCAGGTCCTCGACTGAATGCTTCTGCATGAGAGCATGTACCTTCCAGGTGGTCTCGTCTTAGAATTTCCTCTGGCACTAACTAAGGGTCAGACTAAAGCTGTGCTAGGATGGTGTTTTGGTTGGGTGGAGGTTGACAGAGGGTTGAACTGGGCAACTGATTATTACTGGGCAACACGCATGACAGGTGGTAAGAGGTGTGTTTGAACAAGGACATATGACGGTGTTTGGTGTTTAAGAACTATTCTGCAGTGATGATGGAAGGGTGTCCAGAGCAAGTTGTCTGAAGAGATCATATTTGAGCTGATTTCTAAGGATGAACTCTGTTCAGAGGGTGGTCATCCCAAATAAAAGGGATCACTTAGGCTAAGGCCAAATACATCTGCAAAGGGGAGAGCTGAGGGAAGACAGAGGTCAGAGAGGCATGCACACCATGTTGACTGTTGAATGCAGGGTGTTTTGAACTTACTCTGTAGGAGTACAAATTTGGCTCATGTGCAGGAGACTACGGTAGCACATACATGCTTGTAACTAAGATGAGGCTTTCATCCTCAAGTTGATGAATGTCTTGAAGGACATGTGATCTACACAGTTACATTATGCCAAGGCAGGGTGGCAAGTGCTACAGCAGATGAGGCTCACCAGATGACCAGCATCCCTGGAGCAAGCTCAGCAAGAGCCCCACTCCTTTAGGCCGTTACTCTGAACCCACTGCTCTTTGTGTGTCTTCCTACAATGAGTTCATTTACCTGCTGGGCACTGAAGACGGTGTTGTTATTATTTCTACTCTGCAGTTGGGAAGGACCATATAACATGTTCAGAGTCACACACCTGGCAAGCAATGAGGTCTAGCTGCAGACCCAGGTGATTCTCCCAGCCATGCCATCCTTCTGTACCTCTGGTCCATATGAGCCTCCAGGATCAGAGATTCAAGATGGGTGCCTCTGGAAGCTGGAGATCTAACAGCCTTCTGGAAATGGGCTCGGAGTGATGCAGGATTTTTTTCAGACCCTTCGATGGACTCATGACAGGGATGAATGTTTACTTGGTCCACTGCACTCAGCTTTTTGCAGGAGGGAGCATGTAAGCAAGCAAGTGCAAGACCTGGCTATCTGCTCTGGGTGCTGGCAGGAGCAAGCTCTGTGTGGGACTCATGGCCAGACCAGGTGATGGTGCCTGTGACCCAGAAGCCCCAGAGGGAATGCTAAAGTGCTCTCTTATCTCTGCTGTCCATGGATGGCTGTGTAACATCTCAGTTGACCCCTTCCCTTGTCATGTGGGGCAGCTGCCTTCCATCACAGAGGGCAAAGGGCCAGTGTGACAGCCTTTTTTGGTGCCTGCACTTAGTGGATCCTGAGCTTGTATCCAGCCTACAAGAAGAATGAGGTTGCACAGATACTTGAAAGAGGGTGAAGCCAGAGAATTTTATTGTGCAGTGGAAATGACTCTCAGCAGAGAGGGGAGTTGGAGAGGGGACAGGAAGGGCAGGCTGTCTTCTCCCCGAAGTCCAGCCGTTTCTTCCCTAAGTCAAATCATCTCTCTTCTTCAAAGTCTTGTGGTATCTCTCAGAAGTCAAGCCATCTCTCCCTCTACCAACTGAGTCTGGGGATTTTATAGGCATAGCATGGCAGGGGGTGAGCTGTAGGTAGTTTTTAAAAAGGCAACATTTGATTGGTAAAAATATATTATTAAGAAAGGACTAATGGAAGAGAGGGAGCAAACAGGAATAGAAGTACTCACTTTGGGTCATGGGTTTCAGGCTACCCTGGCTTGAAGGTGCAGTTTCACTGGGAACCAGCCCCTGTCTGCCTAGAATTTCTCTGCCTCCTGCTTCTATTAATATGTAAAGAAATCCTTTGCAGGCCAAGGTGGTGGACCAGTCCATGGTGGGAACCTCAAACCAAAGTGGAAGCCACATTTTTTTTATAGCAAGCCTTTCCTGAGTAGCATTCATAGGCAGCAAGGCCAGGAAGAAAGCCAACAGGCTTTGGCGATGACCAGTGACCCAGGATCTAGCTGCATACATGGTGTGCCTCAGAAGTCACAGCTTATACCTGAGTTTGTAGGTAAAAGCTGTAATTCCCAGGTCTACATAGAGCTCCTAGACATTAGACAGGGGCCACCCTCTAGCCACAGCCCCTCCTGTTCACTTGAATTAGATGTTTCCTCAATAAAGTTACTATTCATAGTCCTGCAAGTGACCCACATCCCTAGACCTTGGGCTGGGTGCTCCAAGAACACAGGCTCATTTCAAAGTCCTGATGCTGCAGCCAGGATCATTGACCACAGGATCCAGGTGGCCCTTATCCACGTCAGCACCTTTTCCTCTGTGCCTTGTCCTCTACATCTTACTCAGATGGCTTTTTCATATGCAGCAGCTATTGAAATGGTCTCTGCCCACCAATTATTAATAACTGCACAGCCTTGAGCTTCAACCTGGGTGGAGTGTGCAAAGTGTAATGTAAGAAATATTGAGGAAAAACTCATGACATTTCTTTAAAAATACTTTCTATAATGTCTTACATCTGCCCTTATAGAAAATTAAAGAGATGAGCAGATCATAGTTTATTTTAGACAGATTTCTTTGTGCCATTTGCTCTTATTTTTCTTTCTTTTAGAGTCTGAATTTTCTTTTTAAAAGATGAAACTCTCATACTGACTTCGAATTGAAAAGATAAGCAACATATATCTCCTGCCAACCTTTCAAGGAAAGAAATTTTTCTATCTGAAACTGAATATTTGATCGTTTTAACTTTGTTTTTTTTTAAAAAAAGTTCAACTTTCTCAGGGAAATTACTGTGGATATAGTCATTTGATATTATATAACTACATATTGGCGTAATGCTTCTAGATTCAGACTGATTTAAGGAATGACTTTTTTAAATGTTTAAATGAAGAGACACAGTGGAACACATCTAGTCCACATCTTTATACAGAATGCTTGTCAACTCTGGAAGGGTGACGGCCATCCCTAATGCCGTCTGGGGAAAGGGCTATGTTTTATAATTGCGCTAATGTCTTCCCAACCCATCACCACTATAGATTATGACTTTTTGAGGTGAGAGAACCTTAGGTTTTGCCTCAAGCTGGTCATTAAGTGTTGCTAATGATAGTTTTCCTGAGGAAATTGGAAATAGCAGGGTGTGATTTAGTATAAATATGACATGTCAGGTGCTGTCCTCCCAAAAATGTCATTGTTGAGGTGGGATCACTTGAATCACATAGAAAGCATTGCCCTATTTTCAATTAGAATAGAAAAGGACTCTGATGCCTGCATAAATCTCATGCATTGCCATTTTTGATCACCGACTCTTCATGGGAAAGGCAGGCTGCAGTGGGCTCTGGATTTTGGCTGGAGCCACAGGAGTAAGCTATATCGCTTCCTTCTTTTTTGTCCAGGGCACATGCCAAGTCAAAGAGGTGTCCTGTTCAGGATTCAAGCCCCTCGCATGGGTGCACAGGCTCAGTGACAAGCAGGTGAGAGTGAGAGGTCAGGATTTCCAGGAGCCTATGATGATTTGAAACAAGTCTCTCCAAGATTTCCGTTGTCCACTCCTGCTTCTTAGTAAAAACTTGCATATAATTTCTTTAAAAGATCTGTAATCTAAAAAGTAAATCTCAAATCCAAATAGAAAAAAAAAATGTTCAGGAACCCAGAGATGGGAAAAGCTCAGGAAGAGTGAACTGAGCACTTTGTTTGCTGAATACTGTGTGAGGAAGGACATTGTCTGAGGCCCCATCTCTCACCAGAACCCATGCCGACCTGCTTGGACATGTGTGTACACTCATGAAAGTTGTGTATCTGTGACCTTAGCAAGGCCATATGGCTCCTCTGAGACTAAGTTTCTTCATTTATTAAATTTATAAAGCTGAAACATTCACATCCACTTGTGAGAACTAAATGCATCAATAGATGTAAAAGCATGGAACCTAGCACCCAGTGTGTGGCAAAGCATCCAATGAGTGTCACTTACATATGAATTACTACAGACAAGTTTTGTAAAAGCGTAAGCATTGAATTTGTTCGTTCACCCTAAACCTTTAACGTATGCCCATGCTCTTTCACCTCTTTCATGGTTTGTGCTTACAAAATTTAGCATTGTTCAATTAAATGCATTTCTCAGTAGAAAATCAGTGTATTTCCCTATGCAGGCTGCCACCAGTCTCCCACGTCTACAGTCAGCCTAGCCAGGTCACCCTCTCCTGTTGGCACATTTGGATTGAACCCACTGTGCAGGACAGGTATAGTAGGACGGTTGACCTGCAATGCAGAAGCCACCGTGGAAGGGAATGCTATTTGCCTGTAATTCTCCCCTGTTCTGTTTACTTATTTATCTTTATAACAGGGCAGCATTAACTTTGTCATTTAAAATACTGGAAACGTTGTAGATGTTGTGTATTTAGCTTTTAAAGTGTTACTTTCCAAATGCAAATTCAATCAACTGTCCAATCCATGTCATGCTAACCGTGGACCGTGTCAGAGTCACATCTTCCCATTTGCCTTCTTCTTCAGCACTGCGATTTGTTACTGCACTGGGCTGAAGAGTGACCCTTGCCCCCAAATTCACGCTTACTCAAAACCTCAGAATGTAACCTTGTTTAGAAGTGGAGTCTTTATGGATGTAATCAAGTTAGGATGAGGTCCTTCTGGATAAGGGTCAGCCCTAAATCCAATGGCAAGTATCTCTATGCAAGAGGAGAAGGCATGAACACGCAGAGACAGGGAGTGGAGATGGCTGTGTGGGGGCAGCTGCATAGCCTGCAAGAGGCAGCTCTAAGCCAGGAGTTGACAGGAGCACCAAAAGCTGGGAGAGGCAAAAAAGGATTCACCCACTGAGCACTTGGAGGGAGCACAAGGCCTTAATTTCACGCTACTGGACTCCAGAATTGTCAGGAGTACATTTCTAATGTTTGGAGTCACCTGTTTGTGGTCCTTTCTTATATAGCAGCAGCAGGAAACTAACCCAGTTTCCAGAGTCCATTTCCTTGCCTTAGACTGCCCCTGCTGTAAAGGGACAGACTTGGGCCCGCGGAAGCAGGCCTTGACCAGCAGTCATGGTGACTGGGTGTCTCTGTCCATCTGTTGCCCACGGTGGGATCATGGGTGTGCTGTTCAATCTAGTTGCCTCTCAATTTCCACATAAATAAAAACAGGACACTTGAAAAAGTTGGTGTATAACATTCTACTAATAAACATAAACCCTATTAATAGAGATATTTTTATTTTCTCTTATGATAGTAAGAACTATATGAAAAACACTTTCATGTTAGACCAAGGTCAAATGAAAGACCATCTTTGATGATTTCTGCAAGTAATTTAGGGGGCACTTAATTTCAGCTATGCCTCCCACCTTTGAAATATATGTCATGCACATTTGAATGTAAAATGTTTGTAAGTAAAAAATGTGGTTTCTAATAGCAAGAACATGACAGATGTCTGCTGAAAGCACAATTATAAATTAGTTTTGGGCTTCTTGGGCAATGGGGGGTGAGGGATTAATATCATCATTGGTACCCAGCTGAGTATTCAAAAAAAACCTGACCAGTAACTTCAGGAATCAGCAGCTCGGGAGAGCTGGTTTAGACCCCACTCTTTCTTCATGCCTTCCTGCTGCAACTTCCACTGCTGGATCTGCAAAGCCCACCAAGCTGAGGCCAGGATG
The DNA here is from genome assembly GCF_001604975.1 of Cebus imitator. Lineage (NCBI taxonomy): Eukaryota > Metazoa > Chordata > Mammalia > Primates > Cebidae > Cebus > Cebus imitator. The sequence goes on along the minus strand of NW_016107500.1, from coordinate 3,361,148 downwards.
AAGTCAGCGGAGCTGCCTAAGGTAGGCAAGGTCTGTGTCTCAGTTGCCATGTGTCTTCTCCATCTGTGTTTCTCTGGCACTTCTTCCTCAACGTGGTTCGTTCTCTCCCTGAGTCCCTCCAGCAAGAGCACCTGACCTGTCATTCATCTGTATGTGTCTCTCTTCCCTCCTCCCCCAGCTCTTGTTGAGGACAGGGGTGTCTTGCTCATTGGCCTGAACAGAAGCAAGCTATGGGGGCGGGTCACCTGTCAATCATAGTGGCTTCTTACAATGCCCATTTGGGCATTCCCTCAAATAAATGGCAACTGAAACCCTATTGTGGCTGAGTAGCTATACTTCAAAAATGGTCCTCATTCCTTTTTTGTGTTATCCTTATATTGTAAAACAATGCAACAACATGAAAATAAATTAAAAAGAAAACGATTATTTTCTCACCCAGCACTCAGTTGGTTTTTGTATATTCTCCTCCAGTCTCATTCACATATACACAGATATTTCCCTAAGTTGTAATCAAAGAGTATAAATGGTTCTGTATTCTGCATTTTTTACTTAACATAGCATTTTTCTCTCCTGCTATGCAATTTTGTACACATTTAAAATGACTCTAATATTTTTCCAAGGGATATATTGGAATTTATCTTTTCATGTATTCACAGACATTTAAATAGTTTTTCTCCAAATAATTAAAAAGATTTCTTTATGTAGTTATTTTGGGTCTAGGCTATTAAATACTAAGTATATGACTTTAAAACTGCTTTATAACACATGATTTATGATTTCCATTGTGTATTTTAGCAAATACAGTGTAGTGGACACCTCATGTCTATAGAAATGACACACTTTTGCTGACATATTCTAGTTTATTTCCTTGGACACATTCCTCAGAGTGGAGTTTCTGCGGTTCAGGGATGAACCCTTCTGCCACCTTAACACTTTTTATGAGGCTCTGCGTTTAGTCTGCATCAATATTCAGGGTTAATGTGGTTGCACAAGTGAGTGCTCCTTCTGTGGTAAATATTTGTTTATTAGGAAGATACGAATTAACTATTAAACATGTAATGCACAAATTTAAATGATAATACATTCCCATAATATAGTGGCAACACTGAATCCTTATACATATGTGAATAAAAAACTGTATCTCAGAGAGGTGGGTAAGGGCCACGACTTCCCTCAGCTGGTGACAGAAGGGAACTAACCATGCAGTTTCTTGAATTCCAGGACATGCTTACCAAGAGATAGTCCTGCGTGTTGTCAACCAACATGACTGACGTAGCACCTGATCAGCTCCCTTTGTAAGTCAACTACTCAGGTCTATACATTTTATTTCATTTTTTTCTTTAGTCAAAGAGAATCTATTTATTTATTCATGCAGTTCTTGTTGTGTGCTGGGCACAGTCACAGGAACTCAGGATGCAGAACTAACTCACTCAACGAAGCCCTGCTGTTAGGAGATGACAGCATCATAACCAAGCAAATGTACAAAGAAGCAAGAAACTAGGGAACCGAACACATAGAAGTCTTGCCATGCAGTGAGGTAATTTGGGGAGGAAGGCTGGTATATAGATGCCTTACCATGTGCTGGATGCTCGGAGAGGTGCCTTTACTCTGCTGATGTATTTGGTCTTCACAAGTGGATGTTAATATCTCAGTTTCATAAATTTAATAATGAAGAAACTAAGTCTCAGAGGGGCCATGCGGCCTTGCTAAGGTCACAGATATGCAGCTTGCTTGAGTGTACACACATGTCCAAGTAGGTCGGCATGGTTTCTGGCAAGAGACGGGACCTCAGATGGTGTCCTCCTTCACACAGTACCCAGCAAACAAAGTGCTCTGTTCACTCTTCATGAGCTTTTCCTATCTCTGGGTCCCTGAACATCCTCTCATTCCTTCAGCATCACATAGAGATGTCTTGTAAAAATCATAAATGAATAAAAAATCTTTTTTGTATTTATTTATTTTTATTTACTTTAAGTTCTGGGGCACATGTGCAGATAGTGCAAGTTTGTTACATAGGTATACATATGCCATGGTGGTTTGCCACATCCATCCCCCTGTCACCTACATTAGGTATTTCTCCTAATGTTATCCCTCCCGAATCCCCCCACCCCCTGCTATCCCTCTCCTAGCCACCCCCCACCATCCAACAGACCCCAATCTGTGATGATACCCTCCCCGTGTTCATGTGCTCTCATTGTTCAATGCTCACTTATGAGTGAGAACTTGCAGTGTTTGGTTTTCTGTACCTGTGTTCATTTGCTGATAATGATGGTTTCCAGCTTAATCCATGTCCCTAAAAAGGACATGAATTCATCCTTTTTTATGGCTGCATAGTATTCCATGGTGTATATGTACCACATTTTCTTTATCCAGTCTATCGTTGATGGGCATTTGGGTTGGTTTCAAGTCTTTGCTATTGTGAAAGGTGCTGCAATTAACATATGTGTGCATGTGTCTTTATAATAGGATGATTTATAATCCTTTGGATATATACCTAGTAATGGGATTGCTGGATCAAATAGTATTTCTATATCTATATCCTTGAGGAATAGCCACACTGTCTTCAGCAATGGTTGAACTAATTTACACTCCCACCAACAGGGTAAAAGTGTTACTATTTCTCCACATACTCTTCAGCATCTGTTGTCTCCAGATTTTTTTTAATGATCACCATTCTGACTGGCGTGAGATGGTATCTCACATTAAGATACCATCTCTCTACTGACCAGTGATGATGAGCATATTTTCACATTTGTTAGGTGCATAAATGTCTTCTTTTGAGAAGTGTCTGTTCATATCCTTTGCCCACTTTTTGACTTTTTTTTTCTTGTAAATTTGTTTAAATTCTGGATATTAGCTCTTTGTCAGATGGGTAGTTTGCAACAATTTTTTTCCATTCTGTTGGTTGCCAGTTCACTCTAATGATTGTTTCTTTCACTGTACAGAAGCTCTTAAGTTTAATTAGATCCCATTTGTCTATTTTGGCTTTTGTTGCTATTGCTTTTGTTATTTTAGTCATGAAGTCCTTGCCTATGCCTATGTCCTGAATGGTATTGCCTAGATTTTCTTCTAGGGTTTTTATGGTGTTAGTTCTTATGTTTAAGTCTTTAATCCATTTGGAGTAATTTTTGTATAAGGTGTCAGGAAGGGGTCCAATTTCAGCTTTCTGCACATGGCTAGCCAGTTTTCCCAACACCATTTATTAAACAGGTAATCCTTTCCCTATTGCTTGTTTTTGTCAGGTTTATCAAAGATCAGATGGTTTTAGATGTGTGGCATTGCCTCTGAGGCCTCTGTTCTGTTCCATTGGTCTATATCTGTTGTGGTACCAGTACCATGCTGTTTTGATTACTGTAGCCTTGTAGTATAGTTTGAAGTCAGGCATCATGATGCCTCCAGCATTTTTTTTTTTTTAAGGATTATCTTGGTTAAGGTAGTAGTGCATTTTTTTTCTATTTGGATTTGGGATTTAATTTTTAGATCACAGATCTTATAAAGAAAGTGTGGTTGGGAAGAGCCTCTGTGACAATGTGGCATTGAAGCAGAGCTCCCAAGGAAGGAAAGAAGACAGTCAAGGACTTACCAGTAAAAGAGCTTCCCCAGATAATGGGGTAATAAGAGCAAAACCCTGCAAGCACAGGAAGACAAGCGTGAGAAATAGGCAAAGCCAGATGGGAAACAGGAGATGGAGAGGAAGAGAGGAGCTAAGGTCGGAGGGCTGGTGGGAGGCCAGCTGATATCGGACCTTCTGGGCTGTGGGGCTGCCAACATTTTTCCAAGGAGGTAAAGAAACCATTATAGAATTTTTATCAGAGAAGCAATATGATCTAAATTGGTGTGTGTGTGTGTGTGTGTGTGTGTGTGTGTGTGTGTGTGTGTTTAAGGGTGCCCCTGGCTAGGAATAGATGGGAGATGGTAAGAGTGAAAGCACTAAGATCTATTAGCAGACTTGAAGACTCATGGTGCAGAAGTCCAGGTGACAGACGGTGGCAGCCTGGGCTGAGTTGTGACTCATGAATGGGAAAATGAGGGCTCACTGAAAATATCCAGAAGACAGAGTCAGTAGCATCTACCAGTGAATTAGCTGTGGGGTCAGAGATAAGGTTTGGAATTATGAGCAAATGGAAGTTTGTTTTTTTTCCTCAATAATGAGGGTGAGTTGTAACAGGTGTTGAGACTAAATGATGGATGCATTTTCCCCATTGTAGGCTCCCATAAGCGCTTTCAGAATTTGTCTACAGCACTGCCAATGGTTTGTGTTTGTAAATAACATTGTAATGAACAAGCACATTCATGCAATTTTTTTCTCCTTAAATATGATTTTACTCTTTCATTAGCAATATGAGGCTTTGGTGAGGAATCGGCATGCCATGCCATTTTGAACTGTGAGTGGCATTGTACTACGAGTGGCCAGGTACCCCAAAATTGCTTTGACAAGGTACAATACATTGAGGCAGGTATCAGGTAAGATCAGAAGCCTGAGTAATAGAGGGAGAAGCAAGCCAATGGCACACCTATGTAGGTAATGAAGTCTAGGCAGTGACACTTCTGCAGATAAAGACAGGCACAGATTTGACGACAGGTGAAAAAAAATTATGTTAGAAAAAACAGTGAAGAACGGGATTGTGATTTCAGATCTTAAAATAGTTCTTGTTAGTTTCTTGTTTTGTTTTGTTTTTTCCTTCCTGTCTTGGCATAATGCTCAGATTCTGTGAGTTAAAGAGAAATTTTTCAAACTATCGACATAGAGAAAAGATGAGCAAAGGACTAGCAACCTGCCAGGGCAAGGCAGCCTGCCAGGAAGCTCCGCAACCCCCAGACCCTGCCTCTCCTGCTCACACAGGGGCCCCTGGAATGGGCCTCGTTTCCCTTTCTTTGGATCAGAAAACATCTGGTACAGATGCCAATGTGAAGGAAAATCAAAGTATTTGTGGAAAATCTTTTGACTTTTCTTTAGAGCTAAAACACATTGCAAGGGTATATCCAAGAAGGTGATTGAATATGCTGTGGAATTACTGGAGAATATACAAATGAATTTCTCTCAGGAGAGCAAAGGGAGCAAAGACCCAAGAGGAGGGATGAGTACAGCTGCAGAGCCATGTTCCATCCAGAGGCAACAGCACGAAAGATGAAGTGGTCAAAATAGTCCTCCTTCAGCAGTAGCACGTCTGAGGTGGATTGACAGAACCTAAAGATGATTTGATCTGGAAATTCACTTCTGTGCTCCTTTCCTGCTGCCCACCAGTATCAAAGGCACAGTCAGTGTGAGAAAGAGAGTTCAATGCCTGTTATTAACGAAGTTAAATGTGACTGAGTGGCAACAGGGTGAAATGTGCTGATGACACAAAATTATTAGGTTAGCCAAGACCAGAGAGGAAGGCAAAGCCTCCTAGATGGGCTGAACAAAACTCAGTAATTGGGCAACATGATGGCAGATGAAATTCACTGTAGACAAGCACAGGGTGAAACTTACTGGGAGAAATAAATTAAATGCCTCGTCTATGCCGAAGAGCTCTGAATTAGTTGTAACCTCCTGAGAATAAGATCTAAAAATCATCATAGCTCACTGAAAACATCTGCTCTATGCAGAGCACCAATCAAAAAGAATGAACAAGATGTCAGGCTGTGTGAAGAAGGAGATGAAAATGCATGAATGATTTAAAGTCATTATAGCGAAAACCCACTGTATAATCTTTTGTAAAAACCAAGAAAGAAAAACTTAAAAGTGGGGGGAACCAATGTAACAGGGGTCAATTGGCTATGCATATGTTAAGACTTCAAAATAGAAGGGAGAGAAATAAGCAGAATCGTTTTCTATTTTCACTTCCTATAAATGCATAATATAATATAGTGTTTGCAGAAAGACTAAAGTCAAGTTGAATCATCTGAATTCAGGAAATGATTGCAGAAGACTAAATATGTCATGAAATTCCAGGGAAAACATATTTCAGGCAAAAGACTGTGAGGATTTCCTTCTAAGGGAGCTGGTTTTAGTTCTCGCAGGTGGTGAGCAGCTTAAGTTGGAACCAAGGGTTCAAGAAGGGGTTTCAAGAATTTCTGTTTTGTCAGCACATCTGGCCCAAGCTATCATGTAGAAACCAATAGAAAACTTCATTTCACTTTCACATTTAGTGTTTCCCATTTCCCTCTACAAGCCAAAAATCTCTTTATGTTGTCTTTGCATTTTCTCTGCTTCCTACGCTTCATTCATTAGCCTCTCCCAGCCTCAGAGTTAGCCCTCATTAGAAACATTGACAAGGAAGGCTTTTCATAGCATTGATTTCCTTGTTTATTGAGAAGCCTCCTAATACTTCATACATGGTGATTCTGATTCTTCCTTTATGTCCCAATCACAATTTTTATTCAGCGATATGAATCTTCCAAGTAGAAGTTACCCATTTTACTGAAGACTGATAAAGAAGTTATTATTACCAAAGCAGTTAAATCTTGTACTTACTAGAAATAAACTCCCTCCTTTGAAACAAATTAGAGCATGCTCTGAAAGGTGACTTGTTTACTGTTCTTTTTTGAAATGAAACATCACTGAATTCCATGCTGTGATTCCATATAGAAGAAGCGGACTCAGTAAAAGCAGCACTTATAAAACGGAAGTCTTCAGCAGCCTAGGCAGGGCCTTCCTGGATGAAACTGGGGTTGGGTCAGGCTTAAGATCTGCTGATTTAGAGATTCCAGCTTCTGCCTCTTGAATCCTCATTAGAATTTCCCTGTGAACCCAGGGCTTCCCACTCCTTTGCCCTGTATTATTGTTTCCATAGTGTGGCTGCACTGCTAACATCTTCATGATGTCTTGTCTCACTGGATGGCATCATGGCCGGTTCTTCTCCTCTTCCTCTACCCAGGCCTTCTGGCAGGTAACTTCACAGAGTCCCTTGACCATGGATCCAGCTTCTTCCCTGGATTTGCGTCAATGAATAGAATAAGGCAGATGTAAGATTGTGCAGGGTTCCAGCCCAGGCCTGGAGAGACTTCCTGTCTCAGTTGCTTTCTGGGGCCTCTGCCTTTGCCATGAAATGGATGTCGTTGAATTTGCCTGCTAATGTCATGAAAGGGATGAGAGAAACAGGGAGCAGAGGCCAGCTCATGCCCACTGGATCCACGTTCACAAGTGGGCCAGCCAAGACCAGGCTGGATCAGCCAGCCCTAGGCTTACTACAGGTGTGTGAGCCCAAGAGAAACTAATGTAGCTCAGCTTGCCTCATGCATCCTGATAGACTTAAAAGAAATAATTAATAAATATTGCTTTTTATATTACTAAAATTTGGAGTAGATTTGTTGTGTAACAAGAGCTAACTTGTATACTTTTGCATTTATTCCCTCTCTCTCCTTCTAGAAAGTAGGGATCCCTGTCTGTTTTATTTACTGTTCCCACCCCCCACCAGAACTCAGATCTAAGTTCCTGGCCCCTAGAAGGGACTCAGAAAATATTCTTGAATGATGGCATCATTCACTTAGTCAATCAGCCTTGGCCATTCAGTAATCCTGATCTAAATTATCAACGTTTTGGCCCATTGGAGCATTGGTTGGAAGAATTTTTTCTATAAAAGTTGGATAACATGTATCTTAGCCTTTGTGAGGCCCTAGGTTCTTTTTTGTTGTTTTTGTTTCACAGCTCTTTAAAAAGTTAAAACTATTTTTAGCTTCAAGGGTAGACAATAAACAGTTCCCAGGCTATAATTTCTTGGCCCATGCCTGAAGGATGGCTTTCCCTGGATGCACACTGGCATCATACATTGAGTTGTTCTGGTATATATCGGCGCTCCCTTCTGTGAAATTCATGACTCAATACTTTGTAGAGGCTAAGACAGGAGATGCTGGTGAATCAGCTGCATTGAGGCTTTCTCCACTGGCTCATCCCAAAAGGAGTGACATTCCTAAGGCACTGCGTTGTGGTGGCTCATGGGTACATTGGAAATGGCCACATTTCCATCATTTCCTTCCTCACCTGGAAGGCTCAAGACCAGTTTTTTGTCCTACTATAAAACCAGGAAGCCTTGTGCATGTGTTTTTTATGGACATTTTTAAATTTTACAACTTTCTCCCTCTCTCTATTATTGCTTCAAAGTTACCCTCTACTTATTTACTTAATTATATAAACTGTAAGTGTCTGGATTCTTCTAATAAGAAGCAAATAATACACAAACAATTTTTAAAGTACAGTATTTATAAATTAAGATGTTCATCAAACTGCTCATGAATTTGTGAATTTTAAAAATGAATCAGGAAATAATATTCTACCACAATAAACTAATTGTATTTAATAACTAATTGAAATTACATTTAGTTTTTGATGAAGATGCCTTTTTGTTTTGTTTTGTTTTTTGTTTTTAGGGAGGGTCTCGTTCTGTTGCCCAGGATGGAGTGCAGGGGCATAATCTCAGCTCACTGAAGCCTTCACCTCCTGGGTTCTAGCAATTCTCATGCCTCAGCCTCCCAAGCAGCTGGGATTACAGGTGCACACCACTACACGTGTGACTAATTTTTGTATTTTTAGTGGAGATGAAGTTTCACCATGTTAGCCAGGCTTTTTTTGAATCACTAACCTGAAGTGATCCTCCTGTCTCAGCCTCCCAAATTGCTTGGATTATAGGCATGAGCCACCATGCCCAGCCAATGAAGATGTCTTTTTACAAAATGACATAATAGCCAAAATATGGAATCAACCTAAGTGCCTATTAAAGGATGGACAATGAAAATATGGTAGGCATACTCAGTGGAATACTATTCAGTCATAAAAAAGAATGAAATTCTGCCATTTGCAGTGACACATATGGAAGTGTAGGTCATTATTTTAAGGAAAATAAGCCAAGCACAGAAAAACAAATATCACATGTTCTCGCTCACATATAGAAACTAAGAGAGTGGATCTTATGATGATGTAGATTGTTGGTTAGCAGAGTCTGGAAGGGAGACTGGGGAGAGGGAATGAAGAGGAAAAAATGAATATAAATTTATTTATTATCACTGAGCTGTACACTTAAAAATGGTAAAGATGGGCTGGGCACGGTGGCTCATGAGCACTTTGGGAGGCCAAGGTGGGTGGATCATGAGATCAGGAGATCAAGACTATCCTGGTCAACGTCATAAAACTCCATCTCTACTAAAAACACAAAAATTACCAGGGTGTTGTGGCACGTGTTTGTAATCCCAGCTACACGGCAGGCTGAGGCAGGAGAATTGCTTGAACCAGGGAACTGGAGGTTGCAGTTAGCCAAGATCGCACCACTGCACTTCAGCCTGGTGACACTGTAAGATTCCATCTGAAAAAAAAAAAAAGAGGGTAAAGGTGGTAAATTTTATATGTATATTGTATTAGTCCATTCTCATGCTGCTAATAAAGACATACTTAAGACTTTGTAATTTATAAAGGAAAGAGGTTTAATTGACTCACAGTTCAGCATGGCTGGGGAGCCTCACGAAATTTACTATCATGGTGGAAGGGGAAACAAACTTGTCCTTCTTCACATGGCAGCAGGAAGGAGAAGTGCCAAGCAAAGGAAGACAAGCCCCTTATAAAGCTATCAGGCCTTATGAAAGCTCGCTCACTATTACAAGAATAGCATGGGGGTGAACCCTCCCATGATTCACTTACCTCCCACTGGGTCCTTCCCACCAGACGTGGGGATCATGGGAACTACAAATCAAGATGAGATTTGAGTGAGGACACAGCTAAACCATATCATATATCTTGTTTCAATTAAAAAAAAATCCATCTATTATAGATGGAGCAAGACACTTACACAGGGACATTTCTCTAAACAAGACAGCCAGTTCAGTGTGAGAAGTATCTGTAGCTGTATTCTAGGTGAATTCAGCGTGATTTGTATGGATAGCTGTGTTCTGGGGAGAGTGATTTATGCTTTGCACATGCAGACTATCTATGTGACAAGGACAGCTACCTCAGTCTTATTCAGAAAGGATGGCACCTACTACATTCTAAAGTAATTATTTGCCTAAATGTTGTTTCCACAAGACTAGACAGCAGGTTTTCTTTTCTTTCTATTTCCAAATTCCTTAGAAAGTTCCTTGGTTTAGTGTTAGATATGTAATAGAAAGCCATTAAATTAATTCATTCTCAAAAGCTTTGGATTTTTCAGAAAGGATTATTACTTCATAATAGTAGAAGATTTTGTGGTTTCAATGTTGTCTTTTTAATTTGTTTATCATAGGAAGAGATCTGTTACAAACTGGAAAACTGAGTCATAGAAATGGCTAGACTTATCCTAAATTAGGCATCTAGTTGATGATACATGTAGTTGATGATACATTCAGATCTTCCAAAGGCTAGTTCAAGCTTCCTTCCAGGATACCAAACTGCTTATTGATGTGGAAATTTAAATGATAGAGCTGTAATTATGAAAAAACGATGTTTTACAGCCAAATATATCTGAACTTCTTAGGCATAGAATTCCCATATGAAAATAACTTCCATAAATTCTTTTTCCCATCTCTCTTGTCCCAATGCAGTGGTGTACTAATTCAATTATCAAAAGTTAAGATAAGGATCTTTACGTTTCACTATCCCCCTCATTGTGTTTATTCTCCATGGCTTCCGAAACACCTGTAGAATCAGCACTCCTTGCAGGAGGGATCTGACTACTGCCAGAGATTACCTTGTTCATTGCAAAGCTGAGACCTGTTCTGATGAAATCTACCTCTTCCAATTATTTTAACAAAAGATGAAGAAAGACAGAGTTTCAGTACTGATAATTAAATGTAAGGAAGTGAACCACGCCACAGAAAGGTGACTTTCTCGCCGACGTTCTCCTTCAGCCCCTCCTGGCGTTGTGCCTTTCCTGGGTCACGGAGGTCACCTTCCTCGGCTTCCCTTGCCCGTGGCGTCTGTGCACTGGCTGTAAAAGGGGAAGAGAGGATGGGAGAATCCAGAGTATTTTTCCCTCACTCTGCTTCAGAAAGTGTTCTCTGACTGTGGTGATACTGTGCTAGGCCACCAAGGGTGCTGAGTATCACCGCCATGGCCCTAGTTACCTTCTCACCTTTGGGGTTTGGTGACTTGGCCCCTCATGGTCACCAGTTTGGTGACTGACCCCTCCCCTCCTGTCAAGGCTGCCAGGCTTCCTGCACTGGCTGGTTTCTGTGCTACCTCACCTACTTCTATTGGCTTTTCAGTTATTTCATCATCTATGTAACAAATTCCTTGCTTTATTTCCCCTCCACTTAAAATACATAGAGCTGCTTTATTTTCTGGTTAGACAGTGCAGAATACAAACCAGTTACGTACTCTTCTTCATTTAAAGCAGAGAAAACTGAGTCTCACAACAACAAAATAGGTCTTGCTGACAATCCATGCCTGGTAAGTGGTAGAGTCATGATTTTAACCCAGATCTGTCTGTCTCTCAGATCCGTGGTACCTCCACCATAGCTGGCCGATTCAGGGTGGTGTGAAAAGCTGCTGATGAGCTGGGGCTACACTGGCTTCTGCTGATATCAGTACTGTGGAGCCCTTGCCCTCTAACTGGAAAGAAATGACCATCTTTTGATTCTAGGAGTTATAGACAGGGGATTCACTGTTTGGAGCCTGTGTCTTGGGGACAACCCATGATGGTCCTTCAAAACGTGTGTTGGATGGGTCACTGGGTGATGATTGACCTTCAAATGGTGAACCACATGCAACTGGGAGGCCTGTCATTGACGTCAGTGACTAACATGACACGAGACAGGGCAGGAGAACACGTAGATGATCACCTGAAAGAGTAATCTCTGGGCAGCATTTGGAGTGTGCAATAATTAATCAAAATCATCACCAACAATAGTGCAGCCAGGTGCAGCCGAGAGTCATGACTGTAGTATTTCCCAGCACACATAAAGCCCCAATCATTCTGTCCATTTTTGAGAAACGTAAATTCAATTGTTATCTTTAAAACACAAAATGACAAAAAGCCTTCATCCTTTGCACCTTGGAACTGCTTGGTAATGTTTACTGTTTTATTGGAAGAAGAGCACCAGTGCCTAACGTTTCACCATTTCACCTCTGAGGCTTCTGGACCATGTCAGAATAAAAGCAATCAATATCAGTTAATAAGCCAGATCAATGTTATTAGTATTCTTTACAACCTTGGCGTACTTCATTTTATGTACAGATTGCCTATGAAAACTTGGGCTTATATCTTGTCTAGACAATGCCTTACATGGTCATTCAAATTAATAATGTGCTAGAATTATCTTATGCTTAATGCAGCTGGCTCTATATTGACTCTGGAAATTAAATTTACTCCACAGTGCTATTGACAGCTGGGTCTCCCGCATATTTAATGGGTTTGAATGAAGATGGGGCTATATCTTGTGCCTTCAAGCAAAATGTTGATAACTCATCATTTTCATAAAGCGTGAGAAAGTGCTTTATCTATAAAGGTTCCATCTCTCAGTGGACTAAATCAATGTAAGAGCTGTTTGCAATGGGTTGAACTTGCCTCTATGTAAGAAAACAAAAAGGAAACTATCCCAGACAGTGTGTAAAACAAGTGCTTGCTGGTTCATTAAATGTGTGGCTCTGAAATCTCAATGCATTTCAAAGAAGTAGTTTAGTCCCAAGGAGTAAAACTGTGTCTCGTGAATTTGATTTGAACATAATGAAAATTCTCATAAATGTGTATGTTCAAAGTCAGGGCCAGAAACAGGGCTTTCCAAGTTTCTACTGGTTTATTTCATGCATGGGGAGGGTAAGCTATGCACCCTGCCTCAGCCATTTTCAATTTGTGAAAGTGACCTCTGGAGGGAAAATAAATGTAAACTACTTTAAAGATCAATTATATATGAAAATTCTTTGGCATGGGCAGGCTTGGTTTAATAAAACTAATGTATCAAGGACTACTAACAGATTTTACTGGCCTCACCTCCAGCCAACTCTAGTGTAAGAAGATATAAATGGAAAGAGGTATAACTTTTCTAATTTCTAGAGATATGGTCTATTCTATAGTTGATTTTGAGGTAGCTCTTCACATATTGCTGTAAAATAATACAGTCCAGAGTAATTTTAGGGAAAAGCACAGGAGAGTTAGTTTGCGCATGAGGTTAAGAGAATCTTGGTGAGGGTTAATTTATGGGGGACGTCACTCATTCATGCACCTCACTGTCCAGCAGCCTCCACTGGGTTTTACTGTAACATGACTGTTGATCTGCATCCTTGACTAAAGTCATTCTTGTTAAGTTTCAAATAAACCTATGGAGGGGCATTGTAGAGCATTTGCAATATGGAGTGGCTTAACGATGTCAGATCATAACTGAAGCAGGATCCAGCGGCAGACACATTCTGTAGAAAGAGGCAGAAATGAGCTAGGCTTGGCAAGATTGCTGGGGAGTGAACAGTGCGCTGTGGAGGGAGAGTTCCGTCCAAGTTTCTTTGCCCTAGTAACTTCGGATGGACAATGGAGCAGCTCTGTGTAGGTGGCTAAAGGCAATGGGCATCACAGGAGGGTGGAGGACAGTGAGACACAAGAAGCAAGCCTCAACTAACAGGAGAGAATGGTCTAAAGCTGTTGGACCATGGACTGTCTGCCGTGGTCACAGTCACATCTGGGTCTGGTGCTTACATTTGCACACGTGTTCCTGGTCAGCTGCTTCCTTCCTTCTGCAGCTTACTGGACAGAGCTGAGGCTGTGTTCCACGGCATAAGACTGCAGACCGCATGGCCAGTCGGCAAGGGGAGAGCCCTGGAGATGTGAAGGCTGCAGCCACAGGGTCTGGGAAACGGAGGCGTGTGTGTTCAGTGACCTAATATAATTCTTTAGGCATGTGAGGCAAGTGTGAGTGAAGATGACCTGGTTCCCCCACAAAAGTTATGCCTTGGGGTGTTAGTTTCTTAGTGCTTCCATAGCAAAGCAAGACAGACTGGGTAACCCAAAACAACTAAAAGTCTGAAATCAGGGTGTCAGGATCCCTGCTGTTTCTGTGGGGTCCAGGGAGGAATTCTCTCTCCTCACCCCCTCCCAGCTTCTCGTGTTTTTTTTTTTTTTTTTTTTTTTTTTGAGATGGAGTTTCACTCTTGTTCTCCAGGCTGGAGTGCAATGGCGTGATCTTGGCTCGCTGCAACCTCCACCTCCTGGGTTTAAGCAATTTTCATGCCTCAGCCTCCTGAGTAGTTGGGACTACAGGCGTGCACCTCCATGCCCAACTCATTTTTGTATTTTTAGTAAAGAGGGGTTTCACCATGTTGGTCAACCTGGTCTTGAACTCCTGACCTCAAGTGATCCATCCACCTTGGCTTTCCACAAGTGCTGGGATACAGGCGTTGAGCCACCACACCCTGCCCAGCTTCTGGTGTCTTGTGACTCTCCTTGGCACCTCATGGCTGTAGCAGAACTACCCCAATCTCTGCCTGTCATCACCCAGGCCCTCTTCCAAAGTTTCCTGCTCTTATAGAATATGCTTCATTGAATTAGGGTTCTCCTTAACCTAGGAAGAATTCTCCTTAATTTGATGACATCCTCGGAGACCTTATTTCCAAACAAGGTCCCAGGGGTTAGGATTCCAGTATATCTTTCCAGGGCTACAGTGCAATCCATAACACATAGTGCTGCACGGATGCTGGACGCCTCAGAGAGACACTGCTGCTTTTAAAAATGAGCACTGAGTGTCTGATACCCTCCTTCCCACATTGCCTCAGCCGCATCTCACAAATGTCCATAAGTGGCATTTTCATATTCACTCTCTGGAGATTTCCTCTTGACTAGGGATTCTGCAGAAGTGAGTTAATTTCAAAGAATACACTTTTGAATAGGAGGCCATGGGGGTAACATTTTACTCTTGAGACCAGTCAGTAGCCAAGTCCATGAAAGTTCAGGTCAGCAAGAAGATCATGGACAGCCAAGTAATAACCTGCAGAGACTGGCAGCTCCCACGTGGGCCAGCGTGGCCAAGAGCAATGCTTCCCTGTTGAAGAAGAAGTCGAGAGGCTGGAAGAGAAGGGGCGATCCCGCTGAAAGCCAGGGTGAGTGATTCCATCAAAAGCTGAAGGACATGGCCTTCCAGATTCCATTCTGGCCATAAACATTCAGGAACAAATTGCTATGATGACTTATTTATAGAGAAGCAGAACATTTTCATAGCCTGTTGTCACTTGGCACTGGTCAGCCACCATCTCTATAAAGAGGACCTTTGAAACTTAGCAATACAAACGCCCACACCCCCGTCTCATTCTCTCACATTTGGTAGACATTTTTGCTTTTTTGCCAATGTAAATCGCGTTCATTCGGTAAGGAAAATCTCCTTATTATACCTGTGGATGAATCCGGTAATTCCAATTATGTTAAAAAATAAAATGTTAATACAATTCTACTTAAAAAAATTTGAAGTCAGTCTCCTGAACATCAAGATAAGAAAACATCCTGAACAATAATGTCTCATTGTGACACAATGAGAAAGCTCTCCATGCCAAATCAAACAATGATCTCAACATTGCCAATTTTTATTCATACCAAAAACGAGGACAGTTTTTGTAATACAAAATATCCATTGTTCCACCACAGTGGTTCTTCTGTCAAGATTTAACTAATTATCTTAAATACACGATGATTTCCTCTTACCCACATATTTTTATGTTGTTTTTATTAAGAGACTTTCCAGAAATAAGGTTTCTTGACATGCGATGTTACTTCTCTTAATAATTCAGAGTATCACATCTTAGAAACATTCTTTATTCCTTCCTTCTATATGCATTTAGCAATGATATACTTCATGCTGAGTGCTGAGCACTGTGTGCAATGAATGAGATGTAGACCTCATCCTCACATCAGTCAGAAATGCTATTATTAAAAAGTCAAAAACAACAGATGCTGGTGAGGTTGTGGAGAAAAATGAGTGCTTTTACACTGTTGGTGGGAGTGCGATAATGTGGAGTTTCCTCAAAGACCTAGAACCAGAAATATCATTTGACCCAGCAATTCCATTACTGGACATATACCCAAAGGAATAAAAATCATTCTGTTATAAAGATACACGCACACATAACTGCAGCACTATTCACAATACTAAAGATATGAAATCAACCCAAACGCCCATCAATGATAGACCAGATAAAGAAAGTGTGGTACATATACACCCTAGAATACTATGCAGCCATAAAAAGGAGCTAAATCATATTCTTTGCAGGGCTATGGATGGAGCTGGAAGCTGTTACCATCAGCAGACTAATACAGGAACAGAAAACCAAACACTGCATGTTCTCACTTATCAGTGGGAGCTGAACGTTGACAATACAGGAACACACTGGGAGTCAATAACACACACTGTTGGGGTAGGGAGAGCCTCAGGAAGAGTAGCTAACAGACGCTGGGCTTCATACCTAGGTGATGCAGGGATCTGTGCAGCAAACCACCATGGCACATGTTTACCTAGGCAAGAAACCTGCACATGCTGCATATGTACTCCAGAACTTAAAAGTTGGAGAAAAAAAAGCTATGAACTACTTCCATCATATTTAAAATAAAAAGAAGGGGTTGAGCACAGTGCCTCACTCCTATAATCTCAGCTT
This sequence comes from Cebus imitator, assembly GCF_001604975.1. NCBI lineage: Eukaryota > Metazoa > Chordata > Mammalia > Primates > Cebidae > Cebus > Cebus imitator. Next base: position 3,344,641 of record NW_016107500.1, on the reverse strand, counting down.
TTTGGGAGGCTGAGGGGGGCGCATGGCTTGAGAAAAGAAGTTTGAGACCAGCCTCAGCAACTTGGTAAAACCCCATGTCTACCGAAAATACAGTAGTTAGCCAGGCGTAGTGGTGTGTGCCTACGGTCCCAGCTATGTGGAAGGTTGAGATGGGAGGATCACTTGAACCTGGGAGGTGGAGGATTTCTGTGAGCTGAGATCTCACCACTGCACTCCAGCCTGGGTAACAGAGTCAGATCCTATTTCAGGAAAAAA
>NW_016107500.1:3254231-3344151 GCF_001604975.1 Cebus imitator | reverse complement strand
GAGGGGAGGAGAGGAAGAGAGGAGAGGAGAGGGGAGGGGAAGGGAGGGGAGGTGAGGGGAGGAGAGGAAGAGAGGAGAGGAGAGGGGAGGGGAGGGGAGGGGAGGACAGAACAAGAAGGGGTTGAACTTAATTATCTCTAAATTTTCCCTTTTGAAAAATAGAAAATTGATACCTTTGTTTCCTACACAATTTCTTTTGTCCATTACCCTTCATTGTGTCACATCATTCAAATCCATGTTCTTATATCAGCTTATGTGAAGGTATCAAGTTTGTCCACATCAAGTTTTGATAGCCAATGTCAGAAATTACAACCCTGCAACATCAGTTCATCAAGAGCCTGAAGTTACTAGTACCCCACCAAAACTTTAAGTAAAGGAAGCGTACACTAAGTGATTCTCAGCAAACTGCATTTTATCAAAAAATAGAATTGTTGATCTGTTCAAACCCAAACCTTGAAATAAAACATATACCTGTGCAACTCTCTTTAATAGAGAAAATTCCAATATTGTAAGTTATCCAAAGTACAGAACTATCAACGCAGATCAGAATGGCTGACTATGGTAATTGAACGAACTCTGTTTATATTCTCTGTCTTGCTTCTTGATGATCTAGGTGTGGGTTTTAACAATTTACTGACATTATTTCACCATTGTCAGATGAAAGTCTGTGCTGTTATTTCCTCCCTCCCTCCTAATGGAGCTCAAATCTTTGAATGAGTTATCACTGAGCAAACACAGAATATGTTTTCTAAAGACAAACATTTTTGTATGAGAAATTGTATACTTTATCACTAAGAAAAGAGTGTTTGGCATAATAGCAAAATTATGATATTTACATATGCTTCACTAAATTCAGAATGAAATCCATTTAACGTTAAGTAACCTGGAGGCTGGGCTAATCGGGGACCATCCTTCACACAGTTTTATTCCTGTGGTCCTGGTTTGGTTGTTATATGAGCCTAATCTTTGCATTATTTCTGTAGAGGTTTAAACAGGAATGTAGAAAATTTGGTAAGAAAATAACTGTTTATGTTATTGAGAAATACCTGGATTTGTCTCATGAAAACAGCCACTGTCAAATCTAGAATAATGTCCCATAAGTTATAATAGAAGTAGCTTCCTTATGTGAAATTCATGCTTCCATATTTAGAGTGCTTTCTATCTGGTCTATTATTCTCATGAAGAAATGACCTGTGTGATCATTTCATGCTGTTTCAGCAACCTTAACATGACTACATGGTGAAATAAACTCTGGATAGGGTTTGCATTCAATAATGAATAGAGTGTTATTTATAATATTGGTAAAACAGAGTTTTAATCATGCATCTGACTTCAGCAAGTCACAATACCTCAGAGACTCATTGCTCTCATCCACAAATTAACAATTCCCCTACATCTGATATTTGTTGTAAGAATTAGGTGGGGCCACATGTTGGAAATTGTTTGGATATCATTAAAGCCCCATGTACACAAAAGAAGGTGTTGTTAACTAATTGGTTAAGAGAACTACTCTGTGTTTATATGCTTGCTTTTAACAAGGGAAGGCCAGAAAGACTAACTTTTGTCCTTTCCATAGGAGAGGCGGTGGTGTGTGTAACACTTGGGTGGAGGAGATGGGAACTCAATGACAACACTTTTCAAACTCTGCCAAAGTTTTCTTCTCTTGGAAACTATAGGCATTCATCTTAGGGGGCTTTCCTGTTCAAATAGCTTTCCCTACCCACATAAAGGGAACGCCTGCTCTGAGGTATGTTAACATGCTTTTGCAGTTGTGTCATTTACATTGACCATATGTTAATGGTATGTACCCAAGAGCTAGTCTTATTATAAGAGGGTTATACATCAATAGTTCTGGAAAACATATAAGTGAATAGGGTTTTTCAAAGGGCATGCTTCAGTGAGTATGCATTCCTGGAGCTCGTCTATAAAAAGATTTTCAGGCACGCATTCAGCACTTGGTCTTAATTTTCTGTTGATTTCTAAGCTCTACCAAACCACAAGTATCTCTGTGGGCTTCTCTACCAAGCTGGTTTCACAGATGTAAATGGAGCGACAGATCTTATCTTAAATCAGAATTACATGCTACAAAGGAAAACATTAAGGGATGGTACAGAGCTCAAAAGCTTTACACATTCCCCTAATAAGCCATTTCGAAATGTCAGTGCCTCATTTGTGATGAGAATGATCATCCAATGTAGGCAATGAAATACATATCACGAGAGACGCTTTGTTCTTTGTTGTCTGGCTTGCATTTTTCTATCTTGATGCATTTTTTTTCTCTGTAAAAACTTCTTGAGTGTCCAATGAAAAGAAAGCTGTTAATTTTTTTTGAACAGGGAATTAAAGCATCAAAATATGAGAATCCAACATGTTCCTTTTATTAATTATTTAATATGACATATTTCTATATGTACTTTTTCTATTGAATATATGGTAGCTGTGTTATGAATCCCATCTGAATGAGAGCATTGCCACTCACTGTAGTCCTCATCCTCAGCCACCTTTCTCTCCAGTGGCTTCCCCCTGAGCAAGTTAATATGCTTTTCTGAGAGTTAAAGTGTAGCCCTGAGCTGGTCCTGATTCACAGTTCCCTCCAAATAATGGTCAGGGAATAGGTCCTAATCTCTTTTGAAAGACAGAAAATATAAGTGTGAATATCACAAAGAGGCATTCGAGAATCAGGGAAGTATTAAATTTTTTGAAACTCTCATTTCATTTGTAATCCAATGCTGACTGTCTGGGGCAGGCCCCAACACTCTACAGAATGAGTTGGAAGGAACCCCGGTGACCTCTCATTATGCTTGGGGCAATTTGGCCTTAAAGGTAGCACTAATATGTCATGGAAGTCAATAATTTTTTTCATAAACATTATGCACACAACAAATGAAAAAATAATTAAATCCATCTTTGAGCACAAAGAGGAAACTCACTGGTAATACATTTTTTAAAAAAACTCCGCAGCATGCCTTATCTTATAGAGTGTTTTGCAAATGCTGATTTTTAGTTACAATGCCAGATTTTTTTAAGTGTGACATTTTCAGTACTATATAGAGCTCTTCTAATTCTCAAAGAATGCTCAGAAGTATCTTTCATTACCCTATTCAAACTAAAAAACATCTCGAAGACTGATCATTATTTTAATAATAGAAACTAAATTACTCATAAATTTTCCTTCCTTTCTCCCCTCTCTCCCTCCCTCCTTTCCTTCCTTCCTCCCTCCTACCTTTCTGCCTTTCCTCCTTCCTCCTTCCTTTTCTCCTTCCTTCCTTTCTTTCTTCCGTTCCTCCGTCCTTACTTCTTTCCATTCTTTCCTCCTTCCTCCCTTCCTTCCTTCCTCCCTTTCTTCCTTTTTTCCTTCCTTCCTTCTTTCTCTTCCTTCCTCCCTTTCTTCCTTCCTTCTGAATCTTCCTTCCTTCTTCTCTTTCTGTTTCCCTCCCTCCCTCCTTCCTTTCCTTCCTTCTTTCCTTCCTCCCTTTACTCCTTCCTTCCTTCTTTCCCTCCTCCCCTCCTCCCTTTCTCCCTTCCTCTCTCCCTCCCTCCCTCCGCCCCTTCCTTCCTTCCTTCCTTCCTTGCCCTTCTCTTCTCTATCTTTCTTTTTTTCGGGGGAGGGTTGTATCGTCCAGCAGGACCCCAGATAAGAACCATAGCTCTAAATGCCATGTGTTGCTAAAGCCACCAGGGATGTTATGGCAAATAAACATTGACAGTAAAATACGGTTCAATATTAACTCTACTTAATTAGTAAGTCTTGTAACCTAAAGCCTTTTCAAATGAAGAAACACTATTTCATTTTACTATATTGGATAAAGGTTTCCAGGCCTTATGCCAAGATGCTGGCAAACGTAGAGAAGACTGAATTTGGAAAAGACACAGATATTGTTTGCATATAATATGCTTCCATAGAGCAAAGGTTCTTCATTTATTTCTAGGAAAATATGTAACAATCATATTCATGAGTTTTAAGACATTTCCCTTATGTGGAGCAAAGGCTTAAGTGACTTTGGATTGGAAATTTCAATGGAGAAAGAGAGAGGTTGAGGCGTTAATGTCATTTAGAGAGGAAAAAGCAAACCACTACTAACTCATTCTCTGACTTATTTGCTGGAAGAACAGCCTTCATAAATAAAAAGGCTTTTGTTTATCTGTTGTAGCTCATTCATTTATTAATTTGATTTTAAAATAAAGCTTTATTTTCACTGCCAGACATTTCCCTTTCCACGCAGTAACGGCCCATCTCCAGCACTGTGATTCACTGTAGCTGTCAGCTCCTCTGGTAACAGTCTGGGAGGTTAGTAAATAAGGATAGTTTTATTTAGTCATATGGATTTTAAGGTCTTCTTAATCTTTCTGTCTTTCTCTTTCTTGGCTCTCATCAGTCAAAGAAAGCACCAGATATAGCTATTATCGGACACTCTGTAACTTTACTGGCACCTTAAAGACTGAAATGTCTTAGTGTATCCCGAGATGTGTAAATCTGTTTTTTTTTTCTTCCACATTCTGTTTTTCCTTTGTGATTTTCTTGGTGAGTTAAAATCAGCATGGCTATGAGCTCCAACTATTGACTATGTATAATACTACCTGCAATAGCAATTAGCAAATCATCCAGTATGATTCTCTGCATAAGTGAAACAGATGAGTGTGTGTGTGTGTGCACAGACATGTGAGTGTGTGTTAAAACTGGGCATCCTGCTTTCCTGGTACTTTTGAAGAAATGCAGGTGAACTTCACAGCTTTCAGACTGCAAAAACCAGTATTCCTACTTGGTTAGCATATTAGAAAATCATTTACTAGTGATGCTTAATATATGACCTGTTGTGAACTAACAAGTTGAAGAATTCACATATTTTGAATCCAGTAAAGAAAAATTATTTACGAATGTTTCGTCTTATAAATATTTGTACAATAGAAGATATAAAGTAGATTGGGAGAAATGAATGACATTCAAATATCCAGGTCTCATAAAACCTTTTGTTGGGTGTAAATATATCCAATATCCATTTGTATTTTGCTCTAGTCAAAGATATCCAGGTTAATTTCAAATAGAAAAAAATACATACATTCTTTCTAGTAACATTAAAAAAATGCAACTTAACAATTTTCACACAGAGAGTGAACATTCCAACACAACTCAGGCTTGTTGTCCTAAAAGGAAATTCTTGCTGTCTGAGGAGGGGTTAGCCTAATGGCTGCACTCCTGGGTTTTGATGCAGCATCCTGGGAAAGAACAGGAGAGGATCGTGCCGCAGAAACACCTTCGGGAAGGGGCATCAGAGCCCCGGGTCACCCCTGCTAGAACTTCCTTCTCTAATTCCCTTTTCATTCGGGTTGTCTTCTGCTCTCAAACAAATGGCTCCTGCTCCATGAAATTTATATGAAATTTACAACCAGAAATGTCCTCTGTCAGAGCTGTTTTCCACCCCTTCCTTCCCATCCCTACAGCTCAGTCTGCATCCGATGCCGTGGCCTTGTACCTGCTTACATCCATAGCCCCTTGTACCTCCTGATCATGGAGAATTTACACCAGGAGATGTCTTTTCCTCAATTATCATAATGACATTATTTTGTCAAGTGGTTAATCATTGTTTCAGAATAATTACACTGTTCAGATGTGTTCAGTTGTATAAAATCCTGGATAAAAGCTTTTCCACTGCATTCATAGATAGTCCCTGCTTTAAATCAAGCCACAAATAGCATCTCACATTTAAAAGATTATCAGGAATCAGCAACCAAGCATTAAGCTTATTTGTTTTCATAATTTTCAATCTTTCTTCAAGCTATATTTTGCCCTTTGCCCTTGGTAAAGGTATGGAGAAGACTTTCAGATGAAGTGCAAATTTTTCCAGGATAAAGATTTTAATAGAAAAGCTATCAGAAATATATCTCTCTACCATATTTTTTTCTTTAGTAGGCATTTTATGTACCTTTAATAATACTGATAATCATTGTGCTTAATTTAACTTTATTGCACTTTAGCTAATCACCATCTATACACAATTATTAAACCCCAATGAAATATTGGGCTTATTTCACAAAAAACATTATTGTAAGTTTCTCCTGGCACAGACCCACAATAACCTCTGCAAATAATTAAAACATTATTTACCTGGGCTTCTGTATCCAATTTGTCTACTGGTGCTTTTGTTATCCCAGAAAGACCCGGTGATTGATTAACAACTTTTTGAGATCTACAGAGCTTTCATCGGCAGCTCTTTTTCATTTTCCTATGTTCCAGCACTGCTTTCTCCTCCATTTCTTATATTTAAAATTGCAGTGGTTTGAGGTGTTAACTTATACACAAATTTCTAATAACCTCCACAAAGAAAAATGCAATTATTCTCCACCGACAGCAAGGAGGTTAGTGTACACTGAGACCCAAATAACCATGCCAAGAAAACAAGCAAATACGTAGAACCTCCAGGTAAATCTTGTACTTCAAATAATAATTTGAATGTTGTCTCTTATTTTTTTTTTAACATAAATTGAATTATATTTCCAATTATACCAGTGGTGACAAAAAGCATTTTGCTGGGCTGGGTTCCTCTCATGAGTTTCAACTTGTGTATCTAACTAGGTACCCAGCATCTTAGACTCACTGTGCCCACAAGACCCCAGTGCAGGGGGCAGTCCTCTCCAGCATCCTCCAACTCTGTAAATACCACCACCGTTTAACCAGATAGTCAGGCCCCAATCTTGGATTTCTTTGTTGATTATTCTTCCTCGCTTTTCAAGTATAATGTCCCCAGGAGTGTGGGTTTGCACCACAACAAGACTTACTTAACCATTTTTGTGAAATAAGCCTGATATTCATTGGGGTTTAATAATAATTGTGGATGGATGGTGGTTAGCCAAAGAACAATGATAGAAATCCCCCTCTCTGTTGTTAAATACATTTCTGGGGTGATCACCGCTCCCCATATCCAGTCATTAGCCCCTCATATAAGGCACCATAGTCTCCTACCTAGAGCTGGGAGTGCCAGCCATCCTCCCTGCCCTGACCCTTGAACACTCTGTGGAGTGAGCTCTTAATGAGTCAAGCCATGTATCTCAGTCACATAGTTTAGCACTCCAGCAGTTTTCGGGCTATTAAGTGTGGAATCCAAACTCTAGGCAGTCCTGCCTACTAACATGCTGGTTCCTAGGCCACCTCTGACCATCTTCCCTTGCCCTCTGTTTGCTTAGCTATACCCTTACCCTTGCTAACTTGTTATTATTTCCAGGAAGAGAACACAGCCAGAACAAGGGCTGCTGATCTTAGAGCCAGCAGCCATTATTCTCGCTGTATTATCTTCCTGGAAAGCTGTTTCCCCACACCTTGAGAGTGCTTGTTCTTTATCCTTCAGGTTTAACCTCAACGGCATCTTCCTCACAGAAATCCGTCATCTTCCCTCAACATTTTCAGGAGAAGCCACGGATACCAGCTTTGAGGACTGATGTACAGACTTTTCTTATGCATTTCTATACAAGGATATATACTGATGCAAAGACATAGATTTCTTTTTAATATAATAACTATAATTTTATAAAATCAGTGGCAGTTTCCTTACTTCCTAACTTGGAGGTCATCTTATGTTACATCATAGGGTTGTATCTCATTTTTTAAAGCTGTTAAATAGCAAATTTCAGTTTTATTTTTCAATTTTTTAACTAAAGCTTTTAGAGGATTTGCTGATAAATTGGACGTCAAAGCTAAGAGAAATCAATGAATTCAAGATAGTGCCTAGATTATGCCCTTGCAAAATAGCTTATTGACCCGTTCTCACCTCAGAAGCCATTCTCTTATAAACTCTTCTTGCACATGTGCAGCTTTGCCCTGTGGTCGATGTCAAAACATAAATTGCTAGGTGCTAGAATGCATTTTTTTTCAAAATGTACTTTCAACTTGACCTCAAAGTAACTGAGTCTATCTGCACTGTCATCAGCAGTATGCCTTACTCTATATATCAAAACTTAAAATTTTAGCCAATTTTAGGCAGTGTATGGTATTTTCCTACAATATCGTGAACTCAAATAAAAAACTTTTACTCTAAATGCAGCTTGCAACTCGAAATTCTCAACTTAATAACTTAAACTGAGAAGAAAATACTGGGAAAAATACCTAATGTAGATGATGGGGGATGGGTGCAGCAAACCATCATGGCACATGCATACCTATGTGACAAAGCTGCACGTGCTGCACATTCTGCACATGTATCTCAGAACTTAAAGTATAATAAAATAAAAATAAAAGTATTTCAGAGCAACTAAACACAGAGAGGCCAGCGGAGAGCTGAGAGGAAGGTTCACATTTGAAACCACCCAATGGGTTGCAGTACTTTTCATCTTTTCATATGAGTCTGCCTTTTCACAAACAAGTCAGTTCTTTCAACATAGCTCCTGTATTTTTTGTTTATATACCACGGAAACCAGCATTCCATTGGGAGACCCGTCTAACACTCAGTTTATGTTTCCCTAAATAGTCACATCCTTTGTGATTTTGATCAGGTCCTAAAATAAACATTATTGATTGTTGAGTACATCAAGGCTGTTCTTTCGTTCATTAGTTTTCTTTATTTGATTTCTGCAAGGCCCATCTATTGCTTTAAGGCTTTGGGAGATATCCACATGAAGATTCATCATTTAAAGTAAATGTGGCAAATACAATTCTCTCTGAATATAAAGCTCAGAAGGGCTCACTAGGGAATCTCAGTCATTAAGGCCGAGGACGTATAAATCTCTCTGAGGAGGGATAAAATTTCAAAGAAGACACTTCTTCAAAGTGAATATCAGAAGAACACTTTTTCTAAATATAACCCAATGTGAAATAGAGTTGAGACATAATTCCATTAAAACTGCCTCTGCATGGCCAGGAAGCTGCTCCTGAAGCCAAAGCATAAAGAACACTCCCCAGAAATCCCAGTTTGGGCAGGATTGTGAAGACCGCTTTTTCTCTTTTTGGAAAATGTGGAGGAATCTAAAACAACATGTACTTCTTATAAATATAATAACCCCAAGCCGGAGATCGTGGGTTGCATGCACAGATTCCCCAGATCTGTGGGCTGTGGCATGTGGAACCCAGGCTCAACTGAAGGTCCCGCGTGCTGCCCCTTCACACTGCGGTCTCCCAGATGTGCGCCTGCAGGAAGGGGGAGGCACACGTCAGGAAGCTCCAGGCACGTCTCGTCCTCAGTCTTTTTGGAGGAACTCTCAGGTAGAATCCCAAAAAGAACATGGCAGATTTCCTGCGTGGCATTGACCCGCTGAGGCAATTGAAGGCCTTCCAGAGCCCCTCTTCTGTCACTCATCACATTGCTACACTTTGGAAGAAGAATCCAGATTATCTTACTGGTCTCACTACCCCTAAAATATAAGGTTGGTGGCCTTTAGATCACGCACCACTGACAAATGTCAGTTACACAGCAGAGAACTGACAATTACAGCACCAGGAAGCTGTGCCCAGAGGAACTAAAGGCCATTATCTAGTTTCTCAGCTTCAGCACCATGACATTTGGCACCAAATGATTCTTTGTTGAGAGGGGCTGTTCAGCTCACTGCAGGCCACTTAGCAGGATCACTGACTCCCCCCATGGGAGAGCAGTGGCCCCCTATCAGTTGTGACAAGCAAAACCATCTCCAAAGATTGCCAGATATCCCCAGGGGGAGAAGGCAAATTACCTCATATTGGGGTTCATTGACCAGACTGCCAAGTGCATGCTTAACTAAATTTTATTTCTCAGCTAAAACAATTATATTTCAAAAAGTACAAGCTGACGAAATCAGCTTCAAGGAATGCTTGCGCTTAATACACATCGTGCTTTGGTTCTGTGAAAATTTTAATCATGGTGTCTATTTCCTTAATTTCTTAGTTATAGTGACTAAATTTAACATGTATGTCACCTTTGGGTTCTAGACAAAACAACTGCTTAGATTAGGGACACCGTAAGTGCACATGATCTCTCAAATCATTCTTAAATGTATAGCGGCTTTTGCCAGAAGAAAGGAGTCTGGGAAACACTAATCAAAAGAAGGTTTTTCAACGAAAGTCCCAGCACAGGTTTTTTTTACTTGAATGAGCTTCTGTGTCTTGAAATGCCTTGAGTTATACTGATAAGTTATGCCTGCTTACGATGTAGATGATAGTCTCCTAGTAAAATGACAACTGCACGTTTCTAATTTTCCCTATTGTTCATTACTTTGGCTTCTGTTGTTTTTAACATTTGATGAGGATGCTACTGACGTGTTAATCTGGAAATTTATTGCGTCTATCAATAAAATTGTAGAATCTGTTCTCTTTCACAAACTGGTCAAGCAAATTGAAAGACCTACAGACTTCCATGTCCAAGACAGATAAAAGGAATTGCTTTTCCAAAAGGGAAAAAAAAAAAAAGAAAAAGAAAAGTTGGTGTTGAAAGTCAGAGACTAAGCTATGAAACTTCTAGGTAAAAGTGAAATGCGGTTAGTCCCAGCAAGGAAGAAAGCAGGATTCACGAGGAAAATAATGAGTAATTGTTCACTGTCCACACAACATAGTTCTTTTTCTTCCCGAAAACAAAAGCATTTCAAATTCATTCATGAAAACATTCACAGAAGGAAAATTCGGATTGTTGTTTTTGGGATAGGAAAGAGTATCCCCTCGGGCTTGTTAAATCATCAATGCTGGGTTCAGAGCGGGAGAGGGGACAACAGTAGGGCCATTGTCACCCACCTCCGAGAACCTACAGAAAGCCAACGTCAACAGCAAGATGGAAGCCAACAGGGCATAGCAGAAAGCATCCGTTTCTCTCTTTTTCCTCCTCCTCTGCCTTCAAATTCTCTTTTCTCTATAGCAAAAAATATATGTCACCATTTTGTTTTATATCTTCTACTTAAAACCTGTACTGAATTTGAATTAACAAAGTTGATCAAAACTCTTTCTACAGCATGTTGCTGTGGGCTGGCAGAATCAGCTGGACTACATCCCAAGCTTTTATTCAAAAACCAGCAAAAAATTAGTCCTCACTCGAAGACACTCAAGCTTGGTTCCTCGAGTCTTCAGGGGCTGGACAGATGCTTCCGTTATGTCACAGCCACATATTTAATTCCCTATTTATAAGTTGAAGCAAAATATTGTTTCATTGTTACCTACCATAGCCAGAATAAAACTTACTTGATATGATGGTGAGGATGAAGGCTAAGATCTATGCTCCTGTTTTCACTGTGACAAATGTTTTACTATTTACTTTTTGGCAAATATCTTGTAACTTATTATAGGAAAAGTATTACGGCTTTCATTTTTAAAAACTGACAAAAACAGAACAATACAATGATTTTTTTCATCAAATGTCATGCTGACAAATAATGCTAATAACATATACTAATAAATAATTTTAAGATTTATTTTATATTACAATAGATTACATATTTAAAATTTGATTTTAAAAATCAAATTCAGCTTTAGATGATTTTCTACAGTTCATGGTGGTATACAATAAATAATAATGCATACTCTGGACCCCAGATGATTGCATTCATGTTCTGTCTCTGACACTTACCAGCACATTTTCTGGGGGAAGATAATCTCTCATGGCTCATTTTCCTTACCTGTAAATTGGTAATAAGGCGAGTAACTACCTCATGCAATTGTTGTGAAAATTAAGTGAATGGCATATGTGAAGCATTCAGGCCACTGCCTGACACACAGGTGTTCAAGGCACATTACCTGTGAGTTTTCCCAACAGGATTCCTCTTGGATTCAATGTCCAGGAACAAGGGAGGGAGCCCCACAGCATCAGACCTGCTGGTGTCATGACTGACAGTTATGAGTGTCTGTCCAGGTATGTACTGCGTGCAGCCAGCCTTCGGCAAGCCACTTGTTTATCCCTAACTCTTTAAGCCTAAGAAGAAATCAAGGAACAGGTGGGCCCCACATCCAGGCCTTCCTCCCACAGGCCCTGCACATCCCTAGTCCAGTCTGCTTCCATTCAGATCCAAGCACCACGCTCTCTCTTACGAACTACACCCTTCTGGAATCCCTTGATCTAAAAATATTCTTTGCATGCTTGCTTAGAAATCTAGCTTAGAATCTGAATTGCCTCCAGTTGTAGAAGCTGTAATTCAGTGAATATATTAAGAAGCACACTTTAAAGACATGTCTTAAACATATTATCCAAGGGCATCTTCCATAGAACAGAAAAAAATGGCAGTTGAGAAGGAGTGGCCATCAGTGCAGATCTCAGTCTCAACAACTGGTGAAACTTTTACCTTGAGTTAAAGTTGATACAAACTAGAATCTAATACAACCATCGCAAAAATAACTTTAAGGATAACATAAACTCTACTTGTTTTTTCATCTCCTTTGATTCTTGCATTTCTGCTACATTTTGAGACAATAATTTATAAGCCCAATTTCACTTATGTGGATGAAATATTTTTTTTAAGTTGGTGAGTCAGCAGAAATGTGATTTCCAGAATTCAGTGTTCTGCCCATTATTAAAGAAATTCTTTATATCCCTTCCTGTGTCCTGAGAGTTAGGCTTCCTGGATTTTCTGGCCTAACCCTCTGAGACTTGAAGCAAGTCAACTTGCCTGTAAGGTGCATAAATACCCAACCCCTTCCCTTACTATATGCTGCCTTGGTGTGATCAGAAGACATCCCTGCCTCTACAATGTCACCTGCCAAAATACAGGTGAATTCTCGGCTTAGAAAGAAAATTAATTACCCTTGAACTTTTTTTTTTTTTGAGACGGAGTTTCGCTCTTGTTACCCAGGCTGGAGTGCAATGGCGCGATCTTGGCTCACTGCAACCTCCGCCTCCTGGGTTCAGGCAATTCTCTTGCCTCAGCCTCCTGAGTAGCTGGGATTACAGGCACGTGCCACCATGCCCAGCTAATTTTTTGTATTTTTAGTAGAGACGGGGTTTCAGCATGTTGACCAGGATGGTCTCGATCTCTTGACCTCGTGATCCACCTGCCTCGGCCTCCCAAAGTGCTGGGATTACCCTTGAACTTTTAATGACGTGGATGGTAAAAGCTATTTCACAGAAAAGCAGAGCCTTGCTTTGCTGAGGAAATTGTGGAAACATTCCATGAGGATGGTCACTTCTGCTCCTCTGACTCAGATTCTGGGAATCTTTTGATCCTCCTGTGGTTAACACCCAGGCCTCTCACTTCAACATGTGAGACAGGCTTATCAAATTGAACAAAAAGTTATACGTGCCCAGAATATTTTATTGCAAAAGGAAAAGGAACTTTTCTTGTATCCCACTTTCTCCTGAATTCTCACACGTTTTTTAAAAATTGCTTTCAATGTAAAATAAATGTTTCCTGCTCATAATTTTTCCTTCTACAGTGATTAGGACTGTTGGCCCATTTATTTTCACTGTCAAAGGTTCACAGTATGATGTAACGTTTCTAAGATTTGACAGCCATTTTCTTTGTGTGACCTTCCATTTAGGCCACACATCAGTAAAACCCTTCGTCTTTCAAAAAGAACCTAACTTCAAAACAATTCCAGTCAGGGGAGAGTAAAACCTCAGTATTCACCTTTCTGCCATGTGTAAACAAATGGACTGACATGCAGTGCGGGAAAGTGATAGCTTTTTTCTAGCATCATTTTAGAAGGGTGTCAGCGTATTTCAGTCTGATGCCGGCTCACAGACCACTGGGGTCCTAAGGGGTCCAGATATGGAAGAGTTGAGTCACAGAGTGGGGATTGCAGGTGCCGTACCCAGCACTGGGGGCTGTGGTAGAGGAGAGAGCACGCGGACTCCGAGTGTCCACGCTTAGTAAAATTGTATGAAACAATTGTTAGGGAAGTTTGTGCAATAGGAAGTGTGGGGGTTGAAGGCATAATATTTATTTGGATTAGATACCACACATTTTTAATTTGCCCTAAGAAAAATTGCACTGGAAAGAGAAGATTTGGAATCATTTCTTTAATAGATCTAAGGGATAACATTTATTTTTTTAAGGCTGAAGGATACAGAAAGAACATTCTTCTGCTTTATTTATTTTTAATTGAAGACGCTATACCAGCATTTGCCAAATTGTTCAAGGGACAGCCATAATTAGGCAATGCAAGTGGGGAAAGAGGAGCAGTAATGCCAACAGCGAAGAGTCTATTTATGGATATTACCACACGTCATGAAAGCAAAATAGTTGTAGCCGTGCATTAAATTTAGAGTATGCCCCTAATAATATTCCCCATGTGTGAGACAGTTGGCCGGAAGCATCAACATAGGAACAAGTTCATGATGGTTGGATGGCTAAGAAACTAGTGCAAATAGTTAAGGATTAAATAAATAAAAGAGCTGAATTTGAACAAAAACAATTGCACAGGCTACAAGATTTTGTAGTACAAAGTGAGGTTGTCTGTTCTGAATTATCTTTTTATATTGCATTCAAAAATGTTAACTACATAATTGTCAGATAGCGTCTTTGCAGGCAAAGCCAGAAGTTTCCCATTAATATGCCCAATGAAAATAGATGAATTTGAAAACAATATTTTATTGCTCAACTGGATGCAGAATACTAGGCTTAATGTGTTAAAAATAACCACTTGCCAATTTAATTATACTTTTTATGCCACTGTCTTTTCTTTCTTTTTTCTTTTTTCTTTTTTTTTTTTTTNTGCCACTGTCTTTTCAAATCTAAACAGGATATGTATGAATTATCTGATTCCTGACTGGAAGGAGACTTCACGGAAGTATCCCTATAGCTTTATCTTTTCACTTCAGCCTGCTGGCCAATTCATTCATTCAGAAAAAAAAAAAAATAGTTCAAGACAAGAATTTTACTGTACTCAAGAAGAAATGGCATTGTGTAAGATTAATATAGATTAACTTCTATGTTTTCTTATTTATAAATGTTAACCTTTCACAAGATACAAACATAAAAATCCTTCAGAATTTTTTTTTAAATGTATCTATGTTTTCTAAAGTCATTGCAGGAAATTCTACCAACTGCCACATAAACACTCTTAAACAGGACGACAGCAAATTATGGAGACTGCTCTGGGTGTCCGCGGATGTCAGCAACACGGCTGTGAAACTAAGTCGGCGGAGAGAACATCGTGCGATTCCAACAATCAAACAAATGTCTCAAGAATCAAAACCAGCTTTTGCCAAGTTTAGGACAAATACACAAGCTGTGAGGCTGCCTCTCCCTAGGGTGTTGGCTGCTATTTTCTCCTATTTTTTCCAACTCTTTTCAAAGGTCATGCTCGTAAATACAAAATGTATTGCCCCAAATTGATACTTTTTTATAAAATAAAAAAAAAAAATTCAGAAAAGTTGTTTTGCCTACAATTAAAAAAAAATGGAGAATATATTTTCCATCACATCCTTTACAGCAAAAAAGCACACTGAGCTTTCCAGTCTGAAAATGTTATTTAATTTTTGCCATTCATGATTGATTGTTCAAAGGGTTTTGTAACACAGTCGTCCCCCCTTATCTGCAGTTTCACTTTCTGTGGTTTCTGTTGCCAGGTCAACTACGATACAAAAATGGAAAATTACAGAAATAAAAAAATACAGAATTTTTAAATAGTGAGTAGTGTGATGAAATGTCACAGTTTCCTGTGTCACCCCACCTGGGACATGACTCCTCCTTTTGTTCAGCACAGCCAAGCTGTCTACACCTACAGCAGCCCTCTTAGTTACAGAGACTGTCCTATTATCTCAGTGCTTGTGTTCAAACAGCAATTATCCAACTTAATAATGGCCCCCAAAGGCAAGAAGACTGGACCTAAACTGTAAACTACACTTTATCATGGATGTGCATACACAGGAGAGAACAGTACGCATACAGTTTGGTACTGTTTGCAGCCTCACCTATCCCTGGGGGTCTTGAAATATATGCCCCTTAGATAAAAGGGGACCGATGTACTTTGTAGGAAATGCAAACCGTGTTTCAGGTTGTGTGACAGCAAATTAGTCAAAGGAATCTGTGACGGATTAGACCCCCTGTCACTTTGAAGCCACTGTCAGATACACCCCTGCCTTCCAGTAGCTTCCTTTTACACATTCTGTCTTCCCTTGACAGCAAGCCCAGGGTGATTTGGCCCTTACCTGAAAATTGTGGCCCTGTCTTACAGCTTCTATTCTAGCCCTCCAGTCCCACCAGCCTTCTTTCTGTCATGGGAACACGAGAGTCATTCCCCAGCCTGTAAACTGTGCTCTGGTTCTTCAGAAACCCCCCTCTCACATCCATCTGTATCCAGGTGTTTCCTCCTTGTTCCGCAGATCTCAGCTCTCCATGTCACTTCTCAGACAAGCCTTCCTTGCCTACCCCATCGACAGAAGCCACCCAAGCTTGGTGGTTGTTTCCTATGCTCTACCCACTGACATTTGTTACTGTCACTTTATGTTGATATTTATGAACTGGGCTCTTTCCTGTCTCCTCCCCTAGAAGGAAAGGTTGGTGAGAGCTCAGGCCTTCTCTGTTTTTTCATTGGGCAACTGTTGTGTCTTCCAACATGAATACAAAGTGTTTTCAGGGAGGCTTGACAGACCTTTGATAAATGGATGGATGGACAGATAAATTATTAAATGAAAGAAGGAGAAACTGCAAGGTGTAGTAACAGATAACAGAATACCCGTTGTGGATCCAGTTGGTGGGTGAGATTGGAACAGTGTAGACCCAAGCTTCATCTGGCAACAAAGTCAGATGTCATGGTCCAGGTTTAGAGATTGCTTTGGAAAAGTGGCTCCTATTTCAGTTTTAAAAAGGCGTGGAAGGTGCAGACTTCAAGGGCAAAGCTGAGCTGGGAAGTCCTGACCTTGGTGATTGAGGCGGAAGTGGATGGATCACTGGTCTGGGCTGAATGCACAATCTCAGGTGAAGGACTGCTTCTGCTTTAATTCAGCCTCACTACACAATTGCTTTGTTTTATACATGATATGGCATGCATTCAGTCAGAAGGCAAATTTCTTCCAAAAAATCTTTTTTTAAAGGGAATAACCAATGTACCTAGTAGGTTCCCCCATGAAGAACTTTGCAAAAGATTCCTGTAGCATTTCCTGTTTATGATCAAATGACTGGCAATCTTTTATAGAAGACTTCTGTGTCAACACATATTTCATGCCAGCGTTCCCTTTTCAATTGTTTGTTTGCTATTTGCTTTGTTTTGTTTTTCTCGTCATTTTCTTCAACAAGATCCAATGTAGGGGAGACGTCGTGACTAACCCGCTGCTCCTGAAAAACAACTTAGATTCCAACACTCTTCAACATACAGCTATTCATCCTGTGAAGGATCTTGGCAGCTAAAGTTCAAGATGAATATTGAAATACATGAGATTACAAGTCATATTATTATATTATTACATGATGATTGTAATATGAAGTTGAAAATACAAGATATGCTGAAAGGCATGGTTGTTGAAATCCTTCTTGCAAAATATAAAGACAAATAAATTACCCTCATTTTTTTTGTGAGGGTTGACCAGTGTTAGCGTGTGAAACGAATATGATAAATTAAAACACCCTGGTTGAGGTTTTGTTGTGTAAGTACACTTAATGTAGTATTATTGGTAGGAAAATTCCTCTGAATTTGGCAATATTTTTACAGAATAGTATTTTACAGACTCTGGTATGAATAAAGCATGCTGGTAAATAAAGTGATCAATAATAGATTCGTATTATTGTGTTATTATTATTGTTGCTGTTGTTATTTGCAGCGGTCACATGAGCTGGACCACAGCCCTGCCTTGAGGACACTGCATAGAGAGCTTCCCAACCAGCCAAGACAAGAAAAGGTAGGTCTTCCCTTCCATGTCAGTGGATGTAGCACTCATTGTGCTTAGCCTGGGGGTCTCTTCCCTGATTTTAATTTCAGATCTGTATTTTTATTCTCCCCAAAGAAAAGAATGAAATTTTTGTTGATGTGGAAAGTAAAAAAAAAAAAAAAAAAAATTGAGAACATCCAGTTTAAATACCCAGTTTTTAAATTTGAAATTATGTTTCAGTAGATAAATCTGGAGATGATGACAGAATATTACACTGGGGTTCTTTGAAGGCCAGGGTGCCTACTGCCTATTCTTACTGTGGGGTTATCGAGGTCCTGCCAACTTTCCCTGTGCCACAGAGATTGTGAGTTAAATGGACTCAGAGAGAAAAGCCATGTGTAGATTCCCGAATGGAAAGGCTAGTATTCAGGTCCAATTTCCATCTCAAAGTGGCAGAAGAAAATGACTTTTCTTGTGAATGTGATTGTAGAGTATTCCAACATTTTTCTTTAAACACTCCTGATGTGACTGATTAAGATCTTGCATGTATCTTTATGGACATAAAGGGAGTCCAACAGAGGAAATCCACATTAAAACAAAAACAAAACCAAGAAAAACATTTTTGTTCCGCCTTACGTACTCCTAGAGCAATAGGCTAAGTTAGAAACACTCAGAGAGGTTGTCTCTCAAGCTTGAGGACCTGGACCTCAGAATGTGGCAGGTGTATTTTGTAAATTACTCCATGGGAAAACACAAGGGCCTTCAATTCCCTGGGAAAAGTTGGGGAACGGGGTGTTTTTAGACAGAATGCTGAGTAACCACAGTTTGGAAGATAAAAAGTTGATGTGATGAACAGATGAAAAGGATTGATGTTTTTAAATGGCAGTTAAAGAAGAAAGATGCAATAAAATATGGAGAAATAATAATTTTCAAGTGTGAAGAGATCACACAGTGGGAGCTGGACAGGTCTCCAGACCCACTAACCTCTGTAAATGGGAGGCATGCTCTTCAGCCTCTAATCTCAATGTTCTCTTCGGGAAAAGTTGGCAAACTGGGAATTATGGAGTGTTGGAAACAGAGGGCTGCATGGAGATAGATGGCTGTAGGACAAGAGCTCTGATGTTGAGTGAAGGGATGCAGCCCGGAGGAACACGTACCCCATTTCCCCATGACCTGCTGGGCTCTCCTTCTCTGTCTCTACCTATTTCCTACAGGTCGGCTTCTGGAGTGCAGGATATACTAGAAGAACTGGAAGATGGAAGTCAGGGTGCCTGGGAGCAGTGGACGGTCACCAGCCCAACCCCAACAACTGCTGATGCCCCATCGGGTTCCTCTATCTGAAAGGGACCCGGGATGAAGAGAACACATTGCCACTGTTCATTAAGTTAGATCCTGTTACATTACAGATGGGGAGAATTGGTAAAAAATAAACTAGTAGTATCTGCTACAACACTATTTTATTTTGTTCAAAAACCTATGGAACCAAGAAAAGACGAGAACAGACACAAACATGGATAGACAGAATTCAGTGCCATGTCACCTAAGGTATTGAAGAATAATGGGGCTGAAAGAATATAGAATAATAAATTGGGCAGGTAATATGCAAATTATAAATTGATTAACCAAATACAAAAATGTTCAACTTTACCTACAATCTACGTTTAAATAAACTACGAATAAATAAAATTGCTAATTCTATGAAAAAAAGAAAATGTCAATAGATGAAAAAATTGCTCATAACTAGTTTGTGATTTATGGAAAACATGGGTATCATTTTGTTTTAAGCTTGCATAATTGAATATGAGCTGTCTTCGTCTGGAATCCTAGGAAAGAAGACTAGGGTAAGACTTGCATGCTGATGCTTGATTGGCAAGTGCAGTCCCAGACATGTGTGGTTGAAGTCAGAGAAAAGTGAGGCAGAAAGGAGGGGTGGAGCCCCAGGAAATTCTGTGCATGGGATCACTGCTTCATGAGGAAAATCAGTCTGTTGGGTGACCAGACCCTTGAGGGAGGAAAGCAGGGAGAGCTGATGGAGTTTTCTGCCTCTTTCTAAAGACTTCTTTGGTTCAACATGTGCTCCATGGGGAAGCCACTCCCTAGAACTGCTGGGTTGACTCACCTGGCACCTTCATGAGTCTCCAGGAAGCCAGATCTGTGCCCTTCTGCCAGGGTTTATGTAATCTGCAGGATGAAGGACACTGGAGACGTAAGAAACTACAAAAATCTGAGAAGGCACAGAAAATATGTCCAACAAGTAACAGTTTAGGACACCATCATTCAAGTGAACATTCAGAATTTGAAAAAAATCCAACTTGTTAAATTCCAAACTTAGACTGAATTTTGCATACTATAATTATTGTTGTATTTTCTGTAACATTGTTTTATTTTCTTGTTTATTGACAAGTACATAAACAAGACATATGTTCCTAATGGATAATAAATGTGTCTTGGTAGATAACGATTTTAAAAAATTCAATTATGAGAACTTCTGATTTAGAAAAGTCATTACACAGTCTTATTTACAAATATTTTTACAACATAGTGGTCAGATTTAATTGTGTACTTTACTTGCAACGTCTCATCACGTCATTTGTATATAAAGACATTTGTATATAAAGACATTTGTATATAAATGATATGACAAGAAGTTGTGAGTATAGTTAATTGTGTGGTTTGTGTCCTTATTCTCATTTTGAATGACAATGAAAACTAAGAATATATGTTGATGTTGTTGTTGTTTGAGATGGAGTCCCTCTCTGCTGCCCAGGCTGGAGGGCAATGGCACAGTCTCAGCTCACTACAACCTCTGCCTCCTGGGTTCAAGCGATTCTCCTGCCTCAGCCTCCTGAGTAGCTGGGATTACAGGTACCTGCCACCACGCCCACCTAATTTTTGTATTTTTAGTAGAGATAGGGTTTCACCATTTTGGTTAGGCTTGTCTCAAACTCCTGACCTCGTGATCTGCCACCTTATCCTGCCAAACTTCTGGGGTTATAGGCGTAAACCACTGAGCCAGGTCAGAATATTTGTTTAATAAGGTCTTCTTCCAAGAACATTATGGTCCAGCATAAAGCAAAAATTTTATTTCAGAGTTTACTACATTTTCATGACTCAAAAAACTCATGAATATTACTCAACCAAGGTAAAATATTCCACCATGGAAGAATGTGTTTGGTAGGTTGATGCCTTGGAGATCAATTATTCTGAAATAGTAAGTTCAATCTGGCATCATTCAAAGTTATCTCTTTCACAGACACCTGAAGGAATGATGATATGGCAGGAAACCAAGAAAAATGAAGGGTTTTAGAGCCCCCATTGAAGAAAAGAATGGGTTCTGATAGTCACAGTGACCTTGGTGAGGGGTGTTTCCTTGGGGATTGATGACTGCCTTGGACAATCAACTTTCCCAGCTGATCATTAATCCCCAGGCAATGCTGCTGTCTGTATCGTTATTGTTTAATTCAATTACGTGTGGTGTGGGCTTTACTTTGTGAATATTTTATTGTTCGGTAGGGCTCTCTTTCCTCTCTCCCTGTGCAATTCTATTGCTTTGACGTAGACTAGCTCGCACTGGCATTCCCTCACACACCCAGTGCTACCTCTAATCCATGGAGAGGAAAATATATGTGCATTCACGGATGCAGATATGGTTATGCAAACATTGTGTGTGGAAATATTTATAAACAAATTCAAACAAACATAGACTATCAATGTGCATTTATGCCAATTTTATAAATCACTGTAGGTTGTTTTATCAGAGTGTGCAGTTTTATATCCAAGTGAGGATTAGACATGTGAGATTTTCCACAAGGCCACAATTGGGTATCACCATTTAGATAAGATTGGTTGTTAACAGTTGAATAAACATTTAGAATCTTTTAACATAAGGATGGAATTTAAATATTAAAAGCAGAAAAAAATGCAATGTGAATAATCATTAGTGTGAAGGTATCTGTTATCTGGGCCTATGCCCATGTCCACATCTGGTTAAGGACTCTGTATGTTCAGGCCAATGGGCGGATGGGCACAGTTCTTAGCATTCAGCGTTCGTGTCCAGAGAGATCAGGTTCAAATCTCAGCTCCATCCTGAGACTAGACCGCTTTGAGTGCATTTCTAATTCCCCTATTCAGTACCTAGGGACCATTACAACTCAAGTGTTTTTGAGAGGGGTAAACGTGGAGCTATTACATGGTTCAGTCTTGTGAATGGTATACAGACATATTTCATAGGCCACGTAACTCTTCAGTGTGGATATGTGGGAATGTGCACACAAAGGGTGGTATGTAGTTTTATTATAACCAAACAATTCCACTTGTAATGTTTGTTTCTGTTCAAGATGTTTTTCTAATAATAAATGAGTTTATTGAGTTATAAACTTCTCACCTCATTTAAATTTAAGTAATTTAAAATAAAATAATAATATATTTCAATAATACATTGAATTTTATTAATTTTGTTATATTTATAAACATAATTTATATTTTATTTTTGTGTATAAATTATATGCACTCTAATTTTTATAAGTATGAAAATATTCCTAGGAATACTGGAAACTTTATCCCCTGAGAAAGCTTTCAACTGGTTGATAAATGACTGAGTTTTATCCAATCGCTTCTTTGTGCCATTGCAATACTAGACACATTTTATAATTTCTTTTCTCTTACTGTGATAATTTCCTTGAATGCGTATATAACCATAAATTTCAAAGTAATTGATTGTTTTTTAGTTTTTTTTTTTTTTTTTTTTTTTTTTTTTTTATTTCTATGCCGTTGAACAATGCATTTCTCACTTCAGGCATTAGACAGAACTTCCTTTATGAAAACTGAACTGAGACAACTTCTCTCTGGCCTTCTTCGAACCTATCCCATTTAATCTATATTTAAAAATCTAAAGTACAATAAAAAAAAGAAAAAAGAAGTAAAGATTGATTCATTTTGCTCTTCAGGAAAGAGTCATAATCTTCTTAATGCATGGCAGACAAATAAATGATAAACAAAATCCAACGTGATAAATGCAATACATATCTTTCCATTGAAGCTTAAAGTTTAAATATTTTATGTGTATGAATATTGTCATTGATATGCATTTATATTTTATAACGAGCATGTAAAATAAAACATTGTGGAAATGACTATTTATAAGGTTGTATGTTAATCTAATATGTTAAACGAGTTAATCCAGATATCACTGAATGAGTTAATCTAGGAATCTTTTCATTCTAACAGGATAATCTTTATCTCTCACCAGTGGAATCTGAACATCCAAGAAATTTCTGTTCAGTTTCTGATGGCTCAGGAAAAAAAATGTTGCCTCTGGCTTCTGTTGGTCTTGCCCATGTTCTAAGCTGTTTTGCCACTTTGGAGATGCGTTGTTGTTTTTTTTTAAACAATGTTTCCTCAAGATTTTAGATGAAGACATTAAATTAATATTCCAGTCAGTAGAATAGAATATTAAGTTGGGAAAGCTGACATCTATCTTTCAAACATTTATTGTTTTTTTTCATCTTTATTAGATACGAAAGACACAGACTTTACAGTTGCAGCGGCAAAAGCCACACATAAGACTTAAACGTTAGCTTGAAAAAGCTGATGTTGAATATACTACCTTCCATGTCCCTAAATTCTCTTTAGGCATGAACACTTGCTTAGGTGAATGATATCTACAGGTCATTGGTAGCTGCTTTCCTACTAAGTATTTTGGATGTCTCTCCTTGTTTGTATCTCATACCATACCATGATAGGTATTACTGTCATCATTTCCAGATTAACGATAGGGTCCTAGATTGAGGGGTGAGTGCTCCAGAGCCTGCCTTTCTAAGCATGATGGTGTACCACTCCGAGGAGACACAGGGACCTGGTGACATTTTGCAGCAAATAGCCGAATGCCTTAATTTGTAAACTAAGATCATACATTAGATCACACAGAATAAAGTTCTTACTGAGCTGTAGTAGAAATTTTAGAGGTATCTGGTATGCATCATGTTGGAAAGCAAAATAATGTTTAGAATATTTGATAGTAAAACATAATAATTTTATCTGAATTAAAATAAATTATGTTTGGAAGAAGATTTTCAGTGAAAGATCACTACACGATAAAGATATAAAAAATTCCCAGATTTGAAGGGAGGATTTAAAATAACAGGAACCAATGAAAGTGGATTTGTGTACATTTGTTTATAGTTTCACACAATAAAATTTCTAAACTCCTAAATTCTTTCTTTTGTGAACAGCATGAGTACATAAAATATTGTGTCAGGGTTTCCACTATAAATGTTATTTCTCAGAGATTTACAACTTTTGCCATAAAAATGTGACCCCCGGCATTAACTATCTATTCTCAGCACTGAGACTGACATTTTTATGTGCAACATTTTATACACAACCAAAAAAACAAAGCTAGCAGTAGAGTTGTTTTCGGGCCAAGTATAATTGCTGAGAACACACTACAGCAGTTTGAGATGCATACCTGAATTATATTCACCAAGAGTCGACAACATTCATAAAAGGGCAGTTAATTAGTCTGTAATAGAGTCTAATCATATTTTATTTGTGAAACACTTAAGCGAGCCTGACATTGGTCTGGGTGTTACTTTTTTCCAAGAGACTAGAGCCTGGCTACTGGCTTTCCCACCTCCCCTGACTTCACACGTGACATAGTTCATTACACACAAATGCGCTTTGTGGCCTTACTGGTTTATGAGAAAGGAAAATGTAGGCATCTAGTGCTTCCTATGAGAAATGAACATCGACTTTCTCTGAAGAAAATATAAATGGATTTACTTAATTGGGCTCCGGTCATTGGAGCAATTAATAATAGATTGTGTCATAGTGAGGGCTTTGTTTGTATTTAAAGCAATAAATTATAAGTATTAAATGTATATTTATTCCAAGTTAAACTCATTTCTAATTGACATGTTACTTAGCCCAAGGCTTTTAAGATCTTTTAGTATAATTAAATTAATAGAAAGCTATAGATCACAGCATGATAAACAAACAGTCCAGATTTTAATATGACAGATATACACAACAGGCCATGTAAGTAGATCATTGTTATGGTTTAGGTTCAGCAAAAATGCTGCCAGAATGAGAAACAAACAAGCAGATGAAGCCGTGCTAAAGTGGGGGACACGAGGGACTCCATATTTGCCCTTGTTTAACTCACCGGCATCAGAAATTCCATGCTGGATAGGAACTTCATTATGAAAATGTCCTGGTTGGATCGATTCCTTATACCAGAAGCTTTTAAAGCCCCACATCAAACATTTAAAGGGGATTATAGTCACCTCAGGCTTTCGGTAGTCAAAAAATGGAATAGCATTTCACTTACATAGTGCCAAATTAGCTTCCTCTAGTTCTTATGAATTTTCAAAACCTGAATTTATGCAGTGCTTAACGACAAACGCATATTGTAAATACTATCAACCGAGGATACACTGCAGAGTTCAATTTTATAATTTCATTAATTTGAAAGCCCTGACATGCTTCAGAACAGTGTGTGTGCCTTGTTTGTTCTGACAATGTGCTACAGAGACAAATATAGTCTTCTCTAATAACAGAAAAAAATCGAGAAATAAGCTATGTCCAAAGCCTGAGTCGCTGACACCGTGTGTTTTCTTTGCATTGATGTAACTCATCAGTGAATGTGGGTTCATGTCCATATTTCTAGCTGCCTGGTGGACTGATATTTGTCATTTTGTATGTCCCCTTTTCTATGCCAAGTATTTGCACCTCAAGGTCAGGGGGATCTCTTATTAATCCTTGTATCCCAGTGGTCATTTTGCCATTCACATAGTAGGTATGCAGTAAATGCTCATCTAGTGAAGGAATGCATTACTCTCCTGGTATCTCCTGCTACAAAATAAGTCATCTTCTTGGAGAGATACAACCTGAGGAGTCACAGGAATCTTCGAGATAAAGTTCTGTGTATGCAAAGACACGGACCCTCTGGCATTTCTAAATCTGCTATCACTTCAAGAGTGTAATTAAATGTATGATAGATCCTAAAATCAAACCAGTAGGGCAATTTGTCCAGGTTGTATTGAAAGTTTAGTGAATGCTTATATTTTTTAGTTTATTGATAGCACTATTTTTTCTTCTCAAAATATTATTATTAGACATTATGTTGCAGTGTAGACAACTGGAAGTTTTGTTGCTTCCATTTTTGATAGGCTAGGTGTTTCGGGGCATGGGGGCAGGTTCTAGCATTTTTTTATAACCGTTAATTATGTTTTGATTTATCTGATATCTGATGTTGAGGTGAAAATTCTTAGGCAAAGAGCTCCTGAGTATCATGTATTCCATGTGTCAATTTCCATGTGGCATTTTCTATACTAGTAGGACAGATGTAGGCTTTTTAAACAAAATTTTTATTTTAAAATAATTTTAGATCTACAAAATGTTGCAAAGGAAGTACAGGGTCCATGTATATTGCTTGCCTGGTTTCCTTTTTGTTAACATTTTATTTATCATAGTGCGTTAGTTACAACTAAGGGAACAACATTGGAACATTGTAATTAACTAAATGCCAGAACTTATTCAGCTGTCAATAGTTGTCAATAGAGAACTTCGTGAAGTATGCACAAGTTTTAACAGCCGAATTGATCAAACAGAAGAAAAGATATCAGAGGTCGAAGACCAACTTAATGAAATAAAACAAAAAGACAAGATTAGAGAAAAAAAGATAAAAANAAGACAAGATTAGAGAAAAAAAGATAAAAAGGAATGAGCAAAGTCTCCAAGAAATATGGGACTATGTGAAAAGACCTAATCTACGTTTGATAGGTGTACCTGAATGTGACGAAGAGAATCAATCCAAGTTGGAAAATACTCTTCGGGATATTATTCAGGAAAACTTTCCCAACTTAGCAAGGCAGGACAATATTCAACTCCAGGTAATACAGAGAAGACCACAAATATATTCCTCAAGAAGACCAACCTCAAGGCACATAATTGTTAGATTCACCAGGATTGAAATGAAGGAGAAAATCCTAATGGCAGCCAGAGAGAAAGGTCGGGTTACCCACAAAGGGAAGCCTATCAGACTCACAGCAGATCTCTCAGCACAAACCCTACAAGCCAGAAGAGAGTGGGGGCCAATATTCAACATCCTTAAAGAAAAGAACTTTCAACCCAGAATTTTACATCCAGATACATAAGGCTTATAAAGAGACTTAGACTCCCACACAATAATAATGGGAGACTTCAACATCAATATTAGACAGATCAACGAGACAGAAACTTAACAAGGATATCCAGGACTTGAACTCAGATCCGGAACAAGTAAACTTAATAAACATTTATAGAACTCTCCACTTTAAATACACAAAATATACATTCTTATCAGTACCACATCACACCTCCTCGTAGGTTTAAATGAAATATTGGTTGGCTGCTTGTTTGTTATTTTCTTCTCTCATTTTTTTTCTGTCTCCATTATTAAGCACAATTATTGACATAAAAGGGGCTTTCAATACCCATTTTTAGACTGCATTCTAGCCTGGGCAATAAAGCAACACTTCCGTTCTCTCTCCCTCTTCCTCTTCCTCTTTCTTCCTCTCCTTCATTCTTTTTTTTCTTTTATTCTTTTTTTTCTTTCTTTCTTTTTCTTTACTTTTTTTTCCTTTAAGAAAAAAAGTTCTAAAAAACAAATAGTTTTTCCACTGATTATTTTACTTGGTTCCAGGATCCCATCCTGGAGACCACACTAGTCCGGTCTACATGGCTTCTTGGAGGTTTCTGAGGTGTGTAAGGCTGCGTCTGATTCTTCGATGTATTCAAAACTATTATCTCCAATGTTTTCCAGAGGGACCATGGGCCCTGCCCTCCTTGCCTCACTTCTCCCCTTGATTATTAATTCATTTCATAAGTGAAGGAGCATGTGGCAGGGGTTGGATGTTCTTGGAGTACTTGCTCTGATAGTCTGTATTTTTATACTGAAACCTGCTGGAGCTGTCACAGCAGCCTGTCAGCAGGGATGCTGCAGCACCCAGGAAGCCCTCCTGACTTTCTCCCAGCATGAGGAGAAGCCCTGCCCGGGATGGCTAGCACATTGTAAGGGAGCCACATGGAACCTGTCATGAGGCTACTTCCCTCATCCTAATACAGTAATTTTCCTTTACTTTCTTTTACACTGCGTTTCCACAGGAAAGCCTCAGTGTCTTTAATGCATTCACTGGAAATGCTCCTGACCAGAAGGACACAATTAAACTAGTCAATTCTGGGTTTAGATCATCTGGGGTTTCATATTATTAAACAAATAGAAGGTGCATTAAAAAGCATGAACTTAATTAAGAGTTTTGTATAAGAGGCGTATTTTTATAGACCATGGCCATGGTAGGTTTCTAATATGAGTAATTTAGAAGACTGAAATATTTGGCCAAGGTTCATGCCATTCCTTGAAATATATTGTTCAGTGTGAAGCTAAGCAAGTCTGGTAGGCTGGGCACTTTATTTTGCACCTGCAGATGAGAAAAGTCATTATAGCTGAGGAGATGATTTAGCCAATGCAGTATCTGACTTCTCAGTGGGGAGGGCGTTTTTGTCTGGAAGCGATGGATATATACGGTTATAATGAAATGGGCCATTAAAATTTAACCAAGAATATAGAGCACAATTTTAGTGTTTAAAGCCTCACTCAACAATCAGCAGAGTATTCAATTTACTTATAAGACTTTTGAAAGAAATGTAGAAAATTTGATGCAATAGACTGTCAGATTCATCAGTTATGTCAATGTATATATTTGAATCTGTTATTTCCTTGGTCTATTTAATTTTGTGCCTAAGGGCTTTGAAAACCATCTAAAGAATAAGGCCTTTATCTGGGACTTAAATAGGTCATTTAACTTTATTGTTATTCTGCACAATGATTCTAAATCCAATAATCTCTGTGAAACCCTTAAAATACATTTTAAGTTCAATAACGTAATTAGGAATTAAAAAGCACAAAATAAAAGTTTAATCTGCACGATCACGTTACTTACCAGATGTTATCATTTCTTTAGTTGTACTTCAATTAAAATTTTAAAATTGCAGAATATTATGTTACACTTTTAAAATTGATTCATTAATTATCCCTAAACCAATGTAAGCATAAGTTTTCTTTTTAATATCTGCTACCTGATGTAATTATGTTACAAATAATTATTTGATCACAGGCAGTTTATGAGTCATGCCTTTGCATTAGCTGTCTCTCTATACCTCACAATGTGCAGGCTGGAAGCAATTACATATTTTAATATGTTTTATTTAGGAAAAACAGGTGGCACCCTCAACCTTACCCCATATTGTGGTGATATTATGATGATCAACCTAAATTTAGATCAATGGGTAATTAAAATGGATTCCAACATCGTAATACAATGTGAAGTCCAGATGGACTTCAATTAACAAAATCGCTTTATGTACTGAAATAGACTTGACTTGAGTCTTTACAAAGCCTGACTAGGGTAGTTGGATTGGAGTACATCATTTATGTGGGCTGCTTCTCAAATGTCACCATTGGTCAAGGACACCACCTGGAAGGCTGCCTAAATGGATGATTCCTAGCCACAAGTATTAGACCTTTTCAATGAGAATCACACATGACAAAGAGTTGATTAAAAAAATACAGGAAAAATGTGAATGAGTTCTGTGTTCAGTGGATTAATTATCTGATTGATGAAACTTGTGGTTATCCTCAGTCAGGATTCTTCACATTGTTGGCTCTTGCTTAATTCTGCAATGTTGGGAAGATCGTCATGAAACAGCACAAGAAAGTGAACTCGGAAGCCTCCAGGACATTTTACCAGACAGGTGATAAAGTCCTTTTTACCTCCAAAATCAATTTATTAAAACAAAAAGACTAGACTTGACTTTCATCAAGGCGTGCCTGGAGGCATTAAAATGTTGCTGTTTTTCTTTGTGTTAATCTGTAAACCAAACAATAATTGTTCCAGTCTGTGAAGATGGTTGCACATGACACGGTTTTTTTCTTAAAAAAGTCATTTAGGCATACTAAATTAATATGTAACTAAAACTGGTTTAACTTGGAAAAGGCAGTTAGAAAGAGGTTTGCAATTTATTCTTAAACCACAAAGCTAGAGGTCTACTCATTGTTTTAATTAGTAAGGCAACCAATACAACATAACGTTTTTAAAATCTTTTTTTATAGAATACATTTAGATTTCAAAAAAACGTAGCAAAGAGAAAATATAACAATGGTTGCTAGGGCCTGAGGGTAGGGGATCTGGAGGAGAAAATGGGAAGATGTAGGTCAAAGCATACAAAGTAACATATATGTAAGAGAACAAGTCCAAAGGCCTAAAGTGAAACATGAGGAGCACAGTTGATAAGTATACTCTATTCAGGACTTTTGCTAAGTGAGTAGGTTGTAGATGCTCTTGCCACAGTAGGAAGAACGCATAACTACGTTAGATATGATGCATGTGTGAATTTGTTCCACGAGAGTATCCGTTTTATTGTTAACTAGCTTGTGACATCATGTTGTATGCCTTATACACAATAAAATATACTCCTTTAACACAGAGTTGTTGTATATTGTTTTTTTCAGAGTTTCCTAATGCTAACATATTACATAAAGATGTCACATTTGTCAGAACTAATCAAATTATACTCAAAACTATTAGTAAACTGCACACTGTACTTGAATTTTAACGGTTTCTCCATTAGTGTTCTTTTCTGTTTCAGGATCCAATCACACAGTGCCTTGTTCACTGTGTCTCCTTAGTATCCTCTAATTATGTTAACGTCACAATCTTCCTTTGTTTTTAGTCTTAAGACTATTGAAGAGTAACTAGTGTAGTATTTTGGAGTATGTCTCCTAGTTTGAGTCTGTCTGATGTTTTCTTATCATGAAACGGATATGCTATAAACATGAGATTTGGGAAGATTACTGGGGTGAGGGACCTTCCCATCACATCATGTCAGAAGTTGCATGGTGGACATGTGGCATCCTGTTCAGGGCAGCTTTGGCCACTGGGCTCAGATAGGGCTTCTGGGCGTCTCCACCACAGGTCACGGGGTTCTCCTTCCCAAGCACTGCTGTTTGGAAGGGAGCCCCTAAGTGTTAGATGAAGTGCACTTTCTGTAGGGCTGTGTCTACAGAGGGTGCCTGGGCTGCTTCTGTAAGGAAGATCTCTGACATGATATTTTAAAAGGAATACACTTGTAGACATCTGTGTCATCACATCAATCATCAGACAGGAAAGTCAGCCAGTGACACGTCTTGCAGAGATAAAGTGATCTGTGGAAATAAAAATGATTTATTATTTTTTTTTCTAAATTTTTTAATAGAAACATCATTTCTAAAGGAAACGCATAGGAAACATGGAAATCTGATTCTGGTAAGAAGAGGTCTTAATATAAGGATTATCCTCCATGGTAATCAATCAAAGCACCTATGGCTTATTTAACTCAAGCACAATAATTCTGCAAACAAATTCACTAGTACTGATTTTTTTCTGAAAAAAAATGTATCTATAAAGCCATAGTTTAAGTAACTAATGTTGACAAGTACATTAAACTATTATACAGTATTAAAGTTCAGAACAGTCTAAATAAGCATCACCATATG
The DNA here is from genome assembly GCF_001604975.1 of Cebus imitator. Lineage (NCBI taxonomy): Eukaryota > Metazoa > Chordata > Mammalia > Primates > Cebidae > Cebus > Cebus imitator. Next base: position 3,312,903 of record NW_016107500.1, on the reverse strand, counting down.
GTATGATTCCATAAAATGTTACCTTAAATTTCTACTAGTCTGTTGGGAACACTATGTTTCATGAATTGTCTTTAACAAAAAACATTGATTTTAAGTGGAACTAGCAAAAGTATGAGATAGTATTAGTTAGCTATTGCTGCATAACAAATTACCCCAAATTAAGTGGCTTAAAACAGAACCATGTTGATTTATATGTCTCAATAGTTGGAACTCAATTATGTTTCATCTGGGTTCTCTGCTTCAGGTCACTCATGAGGCTGCAATAAAGGTGTTGTCCAAAGCTGATGCCTCATCTGGGGTTCAGCAGGACAAGGACCTGCCTCCAACCAGACTCACATGGTTATTGGTAGGATTTGTATGTGTGCACGTGTGTATCGATGTGTGCATTATTGGACAAAGGAGAAGTTTGTAAGTACCTTGCTTGCTAGCGGCCAGAGGCTGCTGTCAGTTCCTTGCCATGTGGACATCTTTGTCACAGCAGCTTCACCAAAGCCAGCATGAAGGAAATTCTGCTAGCAAGATGGATGTCACCACATTTGTAACCCAGCCATTGACATCACGTCCCCTCAACATTCCTGTGCTCTCTTAGTTGGAAGCAATTCAGTAGTTCACTACTCACCCTAGAAAAGGGAAATATACAAGTCTGTAAACACTAGGATGCAAGGACCATTGAGAACCATTTTATAAGCAGCCTATCACAATTGTATGTTTTTGTAGAAATTACGTTGTATACTTAATGACTAAATTATACATTAAACTATGAGTCACTCCAGTTGTAAATAAACTTTATATTTAGAATTCAAAGATACAAATTGAATAATGAAGAGTGCAAAATTTGTTTAGGAATACTAGGGTTTCTACATATTAATTATTATGGAAGAAGTCTAGTATAAGTGGACATTCATTAGACATTGCCATTAAGAAAGAAAAATGAGAACTTTGAATGTTTCAGTAGTACAGTCCAAGGCAATTTAGACATGGAAAGAATACCACGGTTCAAAGTGAAAGATAAGAAAGAAAAGGTCTAATTAAGGGGAAGGAGAAGAAAAAGAGATGCAAAGAAACCTTCAACATTTATGAAATGTGGCTAAGTACTAAGTATTGTTTTAGAAAAAGTAAACCAGGCAGCATTAAATACTAATCTCCCAGCCCTAACTGCAGAACCTCAAAGTGCCCCTCTCAGCAAGAGCAGGATTTCTCCCTTTTGGACACTTGAAGTTGTTCAAGACTCTTCAGGTTTTATTTACTTAGTTAGTTAGTTTTCATGATTTTTCAACTTTTCTTTATTTGGATCAAGAGCTACTGTGTAACACCAGAAATTCAGTTTACTAAGACCTAAGGATCTGAATATAGTAAAGAACATAGCGGTATCCAAATATTTCATTTCTCAGCTTCTTAACCTCTTTGCCATCAAAGACCTGTCAAAATGCTTACAGAAAGAAGAAATAGTTAGCAAGGATTATCATATGATTTGGCTCTGTATCTTCACCCCAATATCATGTTGAATTATAATCCCTAGGTGTTGAGGAAGAGACTGGTGGGAGGTGATGCTTCATGGGGGTGGTATCCCCCATGCTGTTCTCATAATAGTGAATGAGTTCTCACGACATCTGATGGTTTTAAGTGTTTAGAAGTTTGGCCTTTGGTCCTGCTTTCTCTCTCCTGCCACATTGTGAAGACATGCTTGCTTCCTGTTTACTTTCTGCCATTGATTGTAAGTTTCTTGAGACCTCCCTTGCCATGCAGAACTGTGAGTCAATTAAACCTCTTTTGTTTATAAATTACCCAGTCTCAGGAAGTATGTTTATAGCAGTGTGAGAACGAACTAATACAGATGCCTGAGAGGTTTGAGGTACTTCAGAATATCCACCTTTGTGGATGTTCTAAAACGTACTCTTGGTTGAAGACAGCTTAGCATGGCTAGCTCACTAGATTACATGACTGGCCTGTAGAGGAAATGTACCCTTTACTGAGCTTTGATTTAAGCAGGTCTTGCCTCAATCAAGAAACTGCACTGGAGAGAGCCCTGGGAAACTTGTCACTGTCCACTCTATGAATGTTGTGGAGACTTGAATGTGACATTTTCCTGAGTCCCTTTCTAATGACCTTTGTAAGAAATCTCATCTGGTCTTAGAATTAGGACCAACCCTGTTCTTCCTTAATGCTTTGTCTACATTGCTGTTTCTTTTCTATTGAATAAGCACTTTAAGGAAATTGGCCACAATCTTCAAATTATATTGACAGACCCCAAACTTCAGAACATCTTTGTGGGCAACCTCTTACAAGTTCATAGATTTTTATATTCAACTGCTTCTTAACATTAAAATTTTTTAGCTTTATTTCTCTTCTATTTGATATAATTTTGCCAGTTTTATTAATATAATAATAATTATATTATTATTTATTATAATAATATATATAATATATAATTATAATATATTATAATATAATAATATATAATTAATATAATAATATAGAAATAAAAACTGTAAAATTAAAAAATTAGAAATTAAAATATAGAAAATAAATAAATAATTTGAAATAAATTATTAAAATATAGAAATAATTGCACATTTAAAAAATTAGAAATTAAAATATACAAACAAAAATTGCATATATTTAAGAAGTGCAAAGTAATAATTCATATAGCTCTATACTATATGTCTATATAAATTTAAATGATTAGCAAATCCAGTTAAATAGCATACTCATCACCTCATTTAGTTATCTTTTGCAATGGGATAAATTAAAATCTGCCATTTTGGCAAATTTGAGTTATTTGCAACATTATTATTAACTATACCATGCTGTACACTGGATCTCTAGAACTTATAACTGAAAGTTTCTACCCTTTTAACAGCATCTCCCCATTTCTCACCCCTCAGCCCCTGGTAACCACCATTCTACTCTTTGCTTCTGTGAATTTGACTTTTACATATTTTATACAAATGAGATAATACTGTGCTGTGGTTTGGCTCTGTGTCCTCACCCAAACCTCATTTTAAATTGTAATTCCCATAATCCCCCACATGTTGACGGAGGGAGCTGGCGGGTGATGTCCCCGTGCTGTTCTCCTGACAGTGAGTTCTCACGAGATCTGAGAACTCTTCTCCCTTCTCTTTCTTTCTCTCCTACTTCCATGTAAGAGGTGACTGCTCCCCCTTCTGCCATGATTGTTAGTTTCCTGAGGCCTCCCTATGTGGCACTGTGAGTCAATTAAACCTACTTCTTTATACATTACCCAGTCTTGGGTATTTATTTATAACAGTGTGAGAACTGATTAACACATACAGTGTTTCTATGTCTGCTTTACTACACTTAGCATAATGTCTACCGGGTTCATCCATGTTGTTGCAAACAGTAGGATATACTTCCATTATAAACATTATCATATATATGTAAATACATTATATATAAATATATAAGATGTAATATACCATTTTTATGTGTGTGTGTGTGTATATATATGCATAATATATAGATATTCATCCCTCAATAGACACATAGGCTATTTTCATACCTTAGCTAATGTGAGTAAGGCTACCATGACTATGTATGTGCAGATATTACTTCAAGATGTGAATTTCATAAACCCAGAAATGGGATTGCTAGGTTATATGGTAGCTACAGTCTTACTTTTTTAAGGGGTCTCTATACTATTTTTAAAATTATTTTTATGTTTTTTTTCTGAGAGAGAGTCTCACTCTGTCACCCAGCCTAGAGTGGAGTGGCAGGATCTTGGGTCACTGTAGCATCTGCCCCCTGGGATTTGAGCAATTCTTGTGCTTCAGCCTCCCAAGTAGCTGGGACCACAGGCATGTGCCACCACACCCAGCTAATTTTTATATTTTCAGTAGAGACAAGTCTTCATCATGTTGGCCCGGCTGATCTCAAACTCCTGACCTCAAGTGATCTGTCTGCCTCAGCCTTCCAATGTTCAGGTATTGCACACATGTGCCTGGACTACACAATTTTTTATACTTGCTATACCAATACACATTCCCACCAAAAGTGTAGGAAAGCTCCAGTTTCTCCACAATTTCACCAATGCATGTTGTGTTTTACCTTTTCTTTTTTTTTTTAATTGTACTTTAGGTTCTGGGGTACATATGCAGATCATGCAGTATTGTAGCATAGGTACATACATGGCAATGTGGTTTGCTGCCTCCATTCCCCCATCACCTATATCTGGCATTTCTCCCCATGTTATCCCTCTCCAATCTCCCCATCCCCTGCTGTCCCTCCCCTAGTCTTCCCCGACAGACCCAGTGTGTGATCCTCCCCTCTCTGTGTCCCTGTGTTCTCATTGTTCAACACCCACCTGAGTGAGAACATGCGGTGTTTGATTTTCTGTTCTTGTGTCAGTTTGCCAAGAATGATGGTTTCCAGATTCATCCATGTCCCTACAAAGCACACTAATTCATCATTTTTTATGGCTGCATAGTATTCCATGGTGTATATGTGCCACATTTTCCTTGTCCAGTCTATCGTTGATGGGCCTTTGGGTTGGTTCTAGGTCTTTGCTATTGTAAACAGTGCCACAATGAACATGCAGGTGCATGTGTCTTTATTATAGCACAATTTATAATCCTTTGGATATATACCCAGTAATGGATTGCTGGGTCAAATGGAATTTCTATTTCTAGGTCCTTGAGGAATGGCCACTCTGTATTCCACAATGGCTGAACTAATTTACACTCCCATAAACAGTGTAAAAGTGTTCCTATTTCTCCACATCCTCTCCAGCATCTGTTGTCTCCAGATTTTTTAATGATCGCCATTCTAACTGGCATGAGATGGTATCTGAGTGTGGTTTTGATTTGCATTTCTCTGATGACCAGTGATGATGAGCATTTATTCATATGTTTGTTGGCCTCATATATGTCTTCTTTTGAGAAGTGTCTGTCATATCATTTGCCCACTTTTGAATGGGTTTGCTTGTTTTTATCTTGTAAATCTGTTTTATTTCTTCATAGATTCTGGGTTTTAGCCCTTTGTCAGATGGGTAGATTGCAAAAATTTTTTCCTATTCTGTTGGTTGCCAGTTCACTCGAATGATCATTTCTTTTGCTGTTCAGATGCTCTGGAGTTTAATTAGATCCCATCTATCTATTTTGGCTTTTGTTGACAATGCTTTTGTTATTTTAGTCATGAAGTCCTTGCGTAGGCCTATGTCCTGAATGGTTTTGCCTAGGTTTTCTTCTAGGATTTTTATGGTGTTAGGTATTATGTTTAATTCTTTAATTCATCTGGAGTTAATTTTAGTATGTGGTTTCAGGAAGGGGTCCAGTTTCTGCTTTCTGTACATGGCTAGCCAATAATTGAATCCTAGCAGCTGTGATATGATACTTTATTGTGGTTTCGATGTGTATTTCCCTCATGATCTGTGAGGGATCATTTGGAAAATACACATTTAACATCATTTAATATATCAATTACCCATATATATATATATATATATATATATATATATCTTCTTTAGAAAAATATTTATTTAGGTTTCATGCCTATTTTCTAACCGCTTTGTTTATTTGTTGTTTAGTTGTATGAATCCCTTATATAGTTTGGATATTAACCCCTCATCAGATACATGCTTTGCAAATAATTTTCCCATCCCATAGGTTGGCTTTTATTATGTTGATTGCTTCTTTTGTTGTGCTGAAGCTTTATAGTTTTATGTAGTCACAATTGTTTATTTTTGCTTTTGTTGCCTGTGATTTCGATGCTATATCCAAAAAACCATTGCCAAGCCCAATATCTAGTAGATTTTTCTTTATATTTTCCTCTCAGGGTTTTATGGTGAGAGGTCTTACGTTTAAGTCTTTATTTGCAGCTAACTAATTTTTTTTTTTTTGCATGTGGTGAAAGGTAAGGACCCAATTTTAATACTTTTCATGTGGATATACAGTTTCCCCAACACCATTTATTAAAGAGACTTCATTTTCCCCTGGTGTATTCTTGGTCACCTATCAAAGATTAGTTGACTATATCTGCATGAGTTTATATATCTGGGTTTTATTCCATTAGTTTGTATCTGTTTTTATGCAAGTACCATTGTGTTTGATTACTGTAGCCTTGTAATATAGTTTTAAATCAGGAAGTGTGATGCCTTTAAATATTTTTATAATTATTTTGATTATTAAGAATCTTTTGTAGTTACAAATAAATTTTAGTTTTTTTCTTTTTTATGAAAATATTGAATATTAAGTTTTTTCATTTTTATAAAACAATTAAAATGCTTTTAAACATTTATTTATTTTAACTTTTATTTTAAGTTTATTGTTACATGAGCAGGTTTGCCACATAGGTATACTTGTGTAATGAGGGCTTGTTGTATGGATTATTTTATCACCCAAGTATTCTTCCTAGTACATTGTAGTTTTGATAGGGATTGCACTGAGCTATAGATGGCTTTGGGTAATATGTGCCTTATAGCAGTATTCATTTTTTTAAATCAGTGAACAAAGAATATCTTTCTATTTATTTTTGTCTTTTTCCATTTCTTTTATTAGTATCTTTCAGTTTTCAATGTACAGATTTTTCATCTCCTTTGTTAAATTTATTCCTAAATGTTTTATTCTTTTTTATGCTATTATGAATGAAATTGCTTTCTTAATTTGTTTTTAGAGTACATTCATAGTGTATCAAAATGTGACACATTTTTGTGTGCTGATTTTATATCCTGTACGTTTATTTTATTTATTTAGTAGCTTTAATGATTTCTTTACATAGGATTTTGCCATTTGCCAAGAAGGAAAATTTGACTTTTTTTCTAGTATGATTTTTTTTTTCTTCCCAAATTACTCTTGCTAGGAATTCTAGCATGATATTAAGTAGAAGTGGTGAGAGTGGACATTCTTGTTTTGTTCCTGATCTTGAAGAAAGGCTTTCAGCTTTTCCTCATTAAGTCTGAGGTTTACTGTGGACTTCTTATATATGACCTTTATTATGCTGAAGTACATCTCATCTCTACCTAATTTCTTGGACGTTTTTTGTTATAAATATACGTTAAATTTTGCCATTTTTTTCTATGTCTCTTGAGATGATCATATGATTTTTATTTTACATTCTGTTAATGTTGTGGATCATGCTTGTTAATACTTCTACATCAAACATCCTTGCACAATAAATCTGACTTGATCATGGTACATAATCCTTTTAACGTGTTGTCAAATTTAGTGATCATATTGTTGAGAATTTTTGCATCTACACTTATCAGAGAGATTGATCTATATAGTTTTCTTTTCTAACAGTGTAATCTGTCTTTGATATGAGGGTAATACTGGCCTTAAAAATTCTTTATTAAAATAATTTGAAAGTATTCTCTCCTCTTCAATTTTTGAGAAGAGTTGTAAAGGATTGGAGTTATTTCTGGTATGGATGCTTGGTAGAATTTACCCTTGAAACCTTCTTGTTTTAGGCTTTTTGTTGTTGTTGGGAGGTTTTAAATTACTGCTTCCGTCTCCTTACTCTTTTGTTGTTGTTGGTGGTGGTGGTGTTACAATTTTCTTTTTTTTTCATTAATTCAGTCTTGCTTGGTTTTATGTTTTAGTATATCTCTTTAAGGTTATCTAATTTATTGACAGATAATTGTTTATAGAAGTCTCTTATCGCCCTTTCTTTATATTACTATGGTATTGGTGGTAATGTCTCTTCTTTTATTTATATTATATTACATACTATTATTTATTATGTATGTAGTATATATACAATTGTGTATATATATGTATATATATATGTGTGTGTGTATATATATAAAACAAAATCCAGTTCCCTTGCTTCTTCTTTTCCTGTCAAGTGATATGCTCTAGATAAGTCCACATTTCTACCCTTGCTCTGTTTGTGCTTTTCACACTAAGAATTGCTGAGAGAAATATAACAACTGACATGACGCATTTATAAAATTAAGATTAAAGAAACAGACTGGTGTCATCCGGGTTGAAAGGGGAGGTACTGAGGTTGATTGCCTACATGAAAAAGCAGTTCAACAGAGAACTACAAATTACAACCACTGTGAGATGTCACTATATACCCATTAGAGTGGCTAAAATGAAAAATATTTGAGCACATCGTGTTGGTGAGAATAAGGCAGTGCTGGGATTCTCATGCCTTACAGGTAAGAATGTAAAATAGTGTAACTAATTTCGAATACAGTTTGGCAGTTTTTTAATTAGTGCATAATGCCTATCATATAATGAACTATCTGTTGCCTAACAATATACCCAAGAGAAAATGAAACAAATTTTCACACAAAGACTTACTCATACATGAATATTCCTGGAGGCTTTATTTGTAATAGTCCACACTAGAAACAAGTTAAATGGCTATCAATAGGTAAATAAGTAAATATTGTAGCCTATTTATAAAAAAAATGCTACTCAGCAACATAAATTTGTGAACTATTGACTACAACAACAAAATAATTGAATTTTACAATAATTATGCAGAGTGGTAGAAGCTAGATAAAAAGAATGAATATGAGATGATTCTATTTATAAAACTGATTTATATTGATAGATTAAAGCATCTTAGAGGTTTCTCCAAGGTAAGCTCAGTGTGTAGAGGAGGACAGAAGAAAGGGATAACAAGGGCATGAGGACATTGTAGGGGTGATAGATGTGTTCACTATTTTGATTTTGGGGATGGTTTTATGGGTGTATACATATGACAAAATTTATCAAATTTTATACTTTATGTATGTGTAGTCATTTCATGTTAATTACACTTTAATAACACTGTTAACAGCTTCACTGCCTTTTGTGGTGATGATTACACTAACAGCCCAGGCTTCACCACTTCTCAGTGCAATACATGCATGTAACAAATCTGCAACTGCACCCTGCAAATCTATTTAAAGACTAATTAATAAAGATAAAATTATACAGCTTATATTACCCATCCACAATGTAAAACTGTTAAAATTTTTGAAAAATAATTTAAATTCAAAACTGAAAAACTGCTGTCAAAGAATTACCTTCATTGCCTGTCTTACAGATAAAAACCATTTTAACTGTGATAAGATGATATCATATTGCAACTTTGATTTGTGTTTTGCTGATGATTAGTGATGTTGAGCATCTTTTCGTATAACTGTTGGCCATTTGTGTGTCTTCTTTTGAGAAAGGTCTGTTCAAATGTTTCACCCATTTGTTAATTGGATTATTTGATTCATTTTATAGTGTGGTTTGTTCTCCTTATGTATTCTGATTATTAACTCCTGATCAGATGGGTAGATTGCCAGATATCTTCTCTCATTTTCTGGGTCATCTCCTCACATTGTTGATTGTTTTCTTTGCCATGCAAAAGGTTTTTAGTTTGACGTAATCCCATTTGTCCATGTTTGCTTTAGTTGCCTGTCCTTAAGGGTATTATTCAAGAAATCCTTCAACTGTCCAACGTCCTAAAGAGTTCCCACAATGTTTGCTTTTAGCAGTTTCATAGTTTCAGGTCTCATATTTAAGTCTTTCCTCATTTTGATTTGATTTTTGTATATGGCAAGAAATAGGGATCCAGTTTCATTATTGTGAGTATCGATGCCCCCTTTCCTGAAGAGACAGTTCTTTCCCCAATGTATGTTCTTGACACTTTTGTCCAAAATACATTTACTGTAGCTGTATGAATTTATATCTGGGTTATCCATTCTGCTCCATTGGTCTATTTGTCTGTTTTTTCTACTCCAGCTAAAGTGCCTTTTATCCAAAACACAGGCAATAACGAATGCCAGCGAGGATGTGGAGACAGTGGAACCCTTGTACATTGTTGGTACAAATGTAAATTAGTACAACAATTATGAAAAACAGTGTAGTGGTTCCTAAAAAGTACTAAAACCCAAACTACCATGTGAATCAGCAATCCTCCTGTTAGGTATGAATCCAACAAAAGGAAAATCAGTATGTAGAAGACATATGCATTCCCATGTTCATCGCAGCACTATTCAGAATAGCCAAGATTGGGAATCAACCTAAGTGTCCATCAATGAATGACTGAATAAAGAAAAGTTGGCAGATATACATAATTAAATATTATTCAGACAGCTGGGCATGGTGACTCATGCCTATAACCCCAGCACTTTGGGAGGCTGAGGCAAGTGGATCACCTGAGGTCGGGAGTTTGAGACCAGCCTGACCAACATGGTGAGACCCTGTCTCTACTAAACATATGAAATTATCAGGACAGGGTGACACATGTCTGTAATCTCAGGTACTCAGGAGGCTGAGGAAGGAGAATTGCTTGAACCAGGGAGGCAGAGGCTGTGGTGAGCTACGATTGTGCCATTGCACTCCAGCCTGGGCAACAAGAGCAAGACTCCATCTCAAAAAGAAAAGTATCACTCAGACATAAAAAGAATGAAATTCTGTCATTTGCAACAACATGGATTGAAGTGGAAGATATTAAGCTAAGTGAAATAAGCTAGGCACAGAAAACCAAATTTCACATATTCTCACTCATATGTAGGAGCTAAAAATTAAAGCAATTGAATTCATGGACATAGAGAGTAGAGTGATGGTTACCAGAGGCTAAGAAGGGTGGCAGAAGGGGAGATAAAGTGTGGATGGTTAATGGGTGCAAAATAAAATTAGAATGAATGAGATCTAGTATATAAGTGTACCACAAAATAACTATGATCAACAAAAATGTATATTTAAACATTACTAAAAGAGTAAAATTGGAATGTTCCTGATATGGAGCATTCTGGCTGGGGAAGCCTCACAATCAAGACAGAATGCAAAGAGGAGCAAGCCACATTTTAAGTAGATGGAAGCAGGCAAAGAGAGCTTGTGCATAGGAACTCCTTTTTTTAAAAAAAAAACATCGTATCTCGTAAGACTTATTTCCCATCATGAGAACAGCATGGGAAACACTCCACCCTATGATTCAATTAACTCCCACCAGGTCCCTTCTACAACACATGGGAATTCAAGATAAAATATGAGTGGGGACACAGCCAAAACATATCATTCTGCCCCTGGCCCTCGCAAACCTCACATCCTCACATTACAAAACCAATCACGCCTTCCCAACAGGCTGCCAAAGTATTAAACTCATTTCAGCATTAATTCAAAAGTCCACAGTCTAAAGTCTCATTCAAGACAAGGTGAGTCTCTTCCACCTATGAGCCTGTAATATCAAAGCAGTTTAGTTACTTCCTAGATACAGTGGGGGAATAGGCATTGGGTAAATACATCCATTCCAAATGAGAGAAATTGGCCAAAACAAAGGTGCTACAGATCCCTTCCAAGTCCAAGATCCAGTGAGGTAACCAAATCTTTAAGCTCCAAAATGATCTCATGTGACTTCACATCTCACATCCGGATTGTGCTGATGCAGGAGGTGGATTCCCGTAGTCCTGGGCAGCTCCACTCCTGTGACTTTGCAGGGCACAGCCACCCTCTCCACCACTTGCATGGCCTGGTGTTAAGTATCTGCAGCTTTTCCAGGCACACTGTGCAAGCTGTCAGTGGATCTACCATTCTGGAGTCTGGAGAATGGTGGCCCTCTTCTCACAGCTCCACTAGCCAGTGCCCCAGTAGGCACTCTGTGTGGGGGTTTCAACCCTACATTTCCCTTCTGCACTTCCCTTCACCTTCCGCATAGGTTGTCCATGAGAGCCCCACTCCTACAGCAAACTTCTCTCTGGACATCCAGGCATTTCCATACATCTGCTAAAATCTAGAGGTTCCCAAACCCCAATTCCTCTGTGCACTTGCAGGCTCAATACCAAATGGAAGCTGCCAAGGCTTGAGGTTTGCAATCTCTGAAGGCAAAGCCTGAGCTCCACATTGGCCCTTTTCAGCCATGGCTAGATGGGAGGGGTTGCCATAAAGACCTCTAACATGCCCAGGAGACATTTTCTCCATTGTCTTGGATATTACCATTCAGCACACCATTACTTATGTAAATTTCTTAACCCCTCCCATCATAGGCCCAGAGGCCGAGGAGAAAAAAAGTGATTTTGTGGGCCAGGCCCAGGATCCATGTGCTGTGTGCAGCCTGGGGATTTGGTGCTTTGTGTCCCAGCCACTTTTAAACAGCCAGATTTCATGAAGACTCATTCACTATCACAAGAACAGAAAGCGGGAAATCTGCCCCATGGTCCAATCACCTCGTGATAGGCTCCTCCTCCAACACTGAGTATTAAAATTCAACATGAGGGTCGGGTGGTGATATGGTTTGGCTGTGTCTCCACCCAAATCTCATCTTGAATTCCCCATGTTGTGGGAGGGACCTGGTGGGAGGTAACTGAATCATGGGAGCAAGTCTTTCCCATGCTGGTCTCATGATAGTGAATAATTCTCATGAGACCTGATTGTTTTAAAAGGAGGACTTCACCTGCACAAGCTCTGTCTTTTTGCCTGCTGACATCCATGTAAGACATGACTTGCTCCTTTTTGCCTTCCTCCATGATTTTGAGAGTTCCCCATCCACATGGAATTGTAAGTCCAATTTGTGCGACCCCGGCTGTGGGACCCCGACCCACGGAGGCAGGCACTCAATAGACTCGAGGCAGGACGCGTGGTGACCGGTACCGACTTTATTGGGATCTCCGGGCGACTCAAGCGGGAAGGGAGGAATCACGCGTGCTTTCTTTGTTCGGTCGACTTTATAGGGACAGAGGGCCTGGGGCGGTAGGAGAGCTGACCTGGCAGGTAGTGATTGGCTAGGTTGGTTGCTGGGCAGGAAGCCTGCCGGGCGGGAGCTTGTGGGACGGGAGGTTACGGGAGAGCTGGTGGGGCAGATGGTGATTGGTTCAGTGGGCCGCTGGGTGGGAAGGTCGCTGGTCTTGGGCCGGGCCAGGATAGAGTGAGATAAGGGACCCTCCCTGTGGAGGAGGAAGGGCCTTCCTTATCGGGAATTAGGCCCTTTCCACATGGCTGGGGAACGGGGCCAAAAGTCCTCTACCAGACACAATTAAATTATCTTTCTTTCATAAATTGACTAGTTTCACGTAACTCTTTATCATATATATCCCTGTATCAAAACATCTCATGCACTCTGCAAATATATACACCTATTATGCACTCCCAATAATTAAAAATTAAACAAATAATTAACTTCAAAATAAGACATTGCACCCAGATCGTTTAAATGTGAATTATTATAGACTTTCAAACCAAATGAAAGTTAAGCTCTTACTCTATCTAAACACCCACAGAACATAAAAGGAACAAATGCTGCTCAATTCCAACTTTTGGTAGCTAGCAAAGCTAGGCAAACCCAAAAAAGGAAATCAGACAATCATAGCCCAGAGTGGAGATAAAAAATATTAGATAGGACACTGTTACCTCAAATGCAACAATAGACTATTTTTAAATACCCTCATAAGCAAGGATTGCATTCTGCAGAAATTTTAAAAACACCGTTTACTCTTGGGAAAGCTACTGATTTTTGTTAATACACAAATAGGTTAAATGGGAGCTTTTACCCACATCATAATATCATGATATTAAGTGCCTCCACATTTATCTTCTAATATAAAGTAAAAATAAATATCTTAATGGATTACAATAAAAACAATAGCTTAAAAACATGACAAAGAATGTCTTTTTTTAAACTGAGTCATTAGCGTACTTAAGGATAAATGTCTCAGGCATCTCTGCTACTGGGATTATCAACTGAATGTTTCAGCCTGTACTTGCAGAAAAAAGAATGTTAAGTTTCAAATGGCCTACATAAATAAAATTATTGTTTACAAACATTTGAGTCTCTATTTGAAAATGCAAAGGGATCAACTGACAAGATTAAGACACCTGATTGCAAAATAAGTATACTCAATATTAAGAAAAAAAAATCCCCATACAATAACAACAAGACTCTGTACAACTTAGAAATCAACCTAACCACAGAAGTGGTTCACCCATCTAAACGAGATGGAGCACTCTAGTAAGTTACAGAAAAGATGTGAGCGTCACAGGGAGGGGCTACCTTTTCTAATTTAAAAAATAACATTTTTAAAATGTCAATTATTTTCAAATTAATCTACAATGTAATACAAATTTAATAAGAATTTACATAGGTTTTTATTTGGAACATGAGAAAATGGCCACAAAGTTGTTTCTACTGGAAAGCTGGACAACCTGGTAACACAGAAAACATTGTAAAATCATCTCAACTTTGCCTTTTCTGACTATTGCTCATCTCCCTAGAGAATTACCAGACTCAGGGATTTTGGAGATGTTGGAAAAACTACCCATGAGACAGACAGCTCTTGTTCTCAATTGTTACAAAAAGAATGAATTTAACTCATTTATTTTTCCTGAAGCCAGTTTAACACTAATCTGAATTACTGTCAACAGTTTCTTATAAATATAGGTTTGAAAATTGCAAATAATGTATCAGTGAAATATAAAACACACTATGAACATTTCAAGTCTAATTCCAGGAAAATATTTTGCTATCATAATAATTTCAGTGGGTCAAGTTTCCTTGATCTTGTTAAATGATAAAAAAGATACTTGATAAATTCAGCATTTTCTTCTCAGAAGAAAACTAGACATAGAAATAAGATCTTGTTGACATGAAAAACTGAACACATTAGAATTCAGTATACAACATTGTAATTAATAGAGAAACACTAGTAAAATTCTAATTAGTGTTAAGAGCAAGAAAACTCTAAGCCAATATTGTATTATCTTAGCTAATACAATGGTAATAGGAAATAAATTGTCTCCATACATTGAAAAATAAACCTCAAAATGGTCATCATTTCTATTCAAATCGTCACATGGAATTCCAAAAAAATTATTAAAGAACGTTTGGCAATAAGATAGCTCCATGATATGTCCAAATAAAGAGTGATATTCACAAATTAATAGCTCTCCCACATATTAAGGAGGTCTGAAAAGCTGGTGTATGTGTGGAATGTAAAGTCGTTGGGTGTCCAAAACTGACAAGCAGAGTGTGAAGCAAGCAGAAAACATGGAGAGGAAGAAGGAATGAGATACACTAACAAAGTCCAAGTAGAGGATTTTAAGAAGGGATCCAGGAAAAGGCTGCACAGAGATGGAGAGAAAGATGTCCCAAGGCATGGAGGCCATGCCTGTATTACTCATAGGCCCCCAGGGTAAGGGCCATGGTGGACCCAGAGACATCCACTGGGTTCAGAAGTCCATTTCCTCATGGCACCGAGGCCATGTCTCCACAGCCTACTGCTGACCCTCGGATGAGCTTGGCAGGAATGGAGAGACAGGCCTGCTCTTGCCAGCTTCCCTACCCCAGCTCCTTCACGGGGCTCAGGCTCCCCGACTCTGACATCTCTCTCAGTTCTCTGACTCTGTCCCAGATTTTCTCTCATACAGACAATTCTAATTAAATCTTGTCTTGTTTATTCCTCTTGGCATTTGTTTCTCAGAGGACCTGAACTTTTGCATAATTAAAATGTCCTGCTGTGTTTCAGTTTAGCAAAACAGGATAATTTAAAAAATAATAAAAGAACCCAAAACTTTCACTGAAAACAGGACTTCCAACTTAGGAGAGCAAAGGTTGTGGCCAATGTTGTCTTGGAAAGGAGGCAAGGGCTTCCATTTCCTGGAACTCTGGCAGAGCCGTAAGGGAGACCCAATCCAGTGTCCAGCTACAGGGATCAGGGGAGCAGCTGATTTCAAAGATTGCAGTGTTGTGAGGTTTCCCTCTGAGCCCCTGCGCCTCCCGTCCTTGGGGCAGAGGTGGTTGAATAAACCTAAGTTTGGGGAGTTGTGAGGTTAAGGGGTACAGGAATTTAAGAGCATTGCTTCCTGCAATAGAAAATGTAGACAGACTTAGAAGAGCAAACTCACTGAGGAGTGAGGTTGGGGGTGGGGTGTGATGGCACAGCCTCAGGGGAATTGGCTTAGAGACTGGATGATGGGGATGTGGGTAGCAGGAGGCACAGTGCAGTGGGCCCTCCAGACCGGTCCGGGGCCGTGGAAAGGTGTAGCGATGGCCGCGGATGACAGAGGAAGGTAAAGACGGAGGTCTTCCTGGAAAAGACCGAGGCATTGAGTGAGGAAGGGGCATTTAAGAGAAGTCTGACAAATGGGTCAAATCTTTCAGCCAAATGTGGAAGCAGGAGCTCTCCCCCATGAAAGAGGAAGTCCAGGATGAAGACAGGTTGATACTTGCAGGAAGATAACACTCTGTTTCTAACATGACTTTCAGTCATTTTGCTGATCATACGTAATGATGGTAATATCAGTTATTTCAGTCTATTCTCACGTAAATCACTCTTAGAAATCTTGAAGAGATTTAGTCCTATAATCAATCTCTCATCAAAAGTTCTCATAAAACTGAAATTCTGACTTTTTCCTCTGTAAGTAGAGTGAAAGATAGAACTGATCTTGATTCTTAACTTCAAAATGCAAGCATTTGCAACATTTTGAAGAGGAATGGAAGGGAAAAATGCACTTTGATGGCACCCTAGTTTTATTTCTCAAGTTTTTATAAACAAACTATTGGTACATAGGCAAACAAACTCTAGCTTTTAAAATGCTGAAAAATTCTGAACATTTCCTGTGACCTTTCAAAAATACCTAAATTATTCTTAAAACAACAGACATAATATAAATTTGATCTTATTTTGTTTTTGTTTTTAAAATTCAATTAATATGAGTATAGATTTTCTGTTTTTTAGCTTAAGGTAAATATGTTTTTGCTTCCTAAATGTAAATATAACCATGAATTTCAACAAAAGTTTATACAACACATAAATGCAGGAAAATCCAGGTCCCAGAGGTGAAAATCAGAAATCCCTGACCTAATGCATCTTTACAAAATTTTTTTGTTTACATACAAATGTTTGAGCTGTAAGCTATCTGTGTAACAGGAGTTTCCCACTATTTGCCGTGAGATAAATGCCTCCAAGAGTTTCTCCATGATTTCTAGAACATCAGTGGATTAAGAGTACTCGATGCTGGAAATGCAAGCTGGCCTCTCTCACCTCCCGCAAGTGGATGGAGGAAGAACTCCAGGTCTCAGAGGTATTTCCGTTCCTCCTAGGTAGAGAAGAGCTTGGGATGCTCTCAGAGTTTCACAAAGATTGCATCATGTGCAGTGCCTCATGTGTTACCCAGCAGAAGTGTAGGTTCTGTCCCCTGAGGCCAAGATGCAGAATTTGGCCAGATCATTGTTGCCATAACTTCCATTTCAAAGGACAAAGTGAAGACTGATAGGAGGTGCAAGGTGGTCACTGGAGATGAGTGAGTCAGGTTGCATGGAGAAAAAGTGAATTGTCATCAAAAGGACACCTTAGGGTAGGATCTTGATTTCCAAGAGCCACTGGCTTCCAGAGGTTCAGGCTGCAGCACTTTGGATGGAATGGCAACCTCATACCTAGTTTGACAAGGATGCTACCTCAGGCTGCTACCACCTCAATGGGACTGAGCAGCCTGTTGTCAGGACAACAGGTGAATGAATACAGGATGGGGCTGGGAAAATGGTGTTGGAGGTCTCTCTTTGCTCCTCAGCTGCCTTTTCAGTGCTGTGATGGTCATAAGCCCTGGGGAATTGTAGTTGAGTGACTGTCACAGAGTGTGTGGGGGGCACCATACTGTGGGAAAGGACCCCTGCCATCTCATGCAACACCATTTGCTGCCAATGCCATTACTTCATCTTTCTTTCTGGTTAGATTCAAAATTAATAGGAAAGATAGAATAATTTACTTTATAACATCTATAAATACATACATTTATATATGCTTAATATATGAAATATTTAGTTTATAATAGGTAAATATGTGTTTTTTATATAGCTGTATATTATTAATTAAATTATACTTTAAAAATTAAGATATTATAAATTATAAACATATACCTTTAATATATTAGCATATAATATACTTTATAAACACTATGGATGTTTATTTACATCTATGTTGATATATACAAAGTATACGCCACCTGAATTTTTTTCTTCTTTAGCTCTTGAGCTTTCTCGGAACAAGGCAGGAATATGGAGACTGCACCTCATTACAAACCTCCATGGCTCTCTGCTCTCTTTTTAAACACATGAGGCCTGGTATCTTCCCGCATCTCTTTCCTTTCAAGCCCAGCCATGTCTTCAGGTGCATCTTCAACTGTTTTTGCCTATGAACCATCTTTTTGTCTAAAGGTAGGACAGTATTTGAACACCCTCCTGAGAATGCTCCCCTCCCCCAGGGCCTCCTCAAGGAGGGTGCTTCCTTCCTCCTTCAGGCCTGTGAGAGAAGATTTCTCCCACACTTGCAGGATATTTTCTGTGCCCTTTAATCTGGCTCCTAGCTTTTCAAGAAGTTGATATCCCCACTTGAATTAGCTTCTTTATTATCTAATCTTTCTGGATTTGGTTAGACACATTTCTCATAAAACTGTCTTTAAGGTATTCCTTTGAATCCAGGGTAAATTCGTGAATCCAATTGTCTTAATAATGGCCTCCTAGATATTCCTCCATATCAATTTTGCTTACTTGATCAATATTCTTTGAGAATAGTTTTATAACCGGCAACAAATTCACCCAAGTCAACTCTAACGACAGGTTTTATTTCTTATGGATTTCCAAATAATGTCATGGAAGACTGTGTCACATGTTTCATAGAAGGCAATACCATGGTGTCCAGAACCTTTGCTGTTCAGTGCTCTATGTCCTCATCCAAAACAGAGGGCAGATCCCCTGGACAGGTCTCACTTCTAGGGAACCCATGAGGGTCTTAGGTAACTTTGACCACTTCTCAAATTTCCTTCAAATAACCCACCTAACAATTTGCTTTAGAAATTTACCATAGATTAATGACAAAATATAAGTCAATAAATCCTAGGATCACATATGTTTGAACAAGCTACCCATCCTAATGTCTTCCAGCACATCCACCTTAGAAGAGAAACCCATCATTATTTGTGTTCGGCAACTTATTTGCATTAATTTTAGACAATTAAGAGATCTCTTGTGATCTCCTCAATGGGTATAGGTTTCTGTTATTTTTCTATACTTTCAGATTTTATTCTTTTCTTGAATTTTTAGAATTTCCCTTTCTAGAAAAAAATAGAACAGATCTGATTTTCTTTTAACAGTAAAATTGTATTTTTAAAAAACATCTATTTGTTTAGTGTTTCTCTTCCTACATAGAAGAAAAATCAGCTAATTTGTTTCCATGTGATTTTGAATGTTGGCCCTCCTTCACTCTTCCTTGGGGTTTAAATCATGCTTTTACAGTGCTCCAGAGATTGATCACAGTGCTATATTTTCAAGAGTTACCGATGATCTCTGTCCATAGGTCTCACGATTCTATTCTCCTCTGAACTTTTCACAATCTTGTTATTCACTGTTAGATGGATGTCATTGCTAAACTCACCCAACAACTCTGTTCTTCCAAAAGTTTGGGAAATGTATTAGTCCATTTTCATACTGCTATGAAGAAATATCCAAGACTAACTAATTTATAAATAAAGAGGTTTAATGGACTCATAGTTTCACATGGCTGGGGAGACCTCACAATCATGGTAGAAGGTGAATGAGGGACAAAGTCATGTCTTACATAGCAGTGGGAAAGAGAGCATGTGCCAGGGAACTGCCCTTTATAAAACCATCAGATCTCATGAGACTTATTCACTATCATGAGAACAGCACAGGAAAAACCCACTCCCATGATTCAATTACTTCTCATTGGGTCCCTCCTATGATACATGGAGATTACAGGAGCTACAGTTCAAGATGAGATTTGGATGGGGACACAACCAAACCATATTGGGGAAAATAAAGCTGAAAAGCAAAATGTTAATCTCTAGGTCACATTTCTCACACTGATATAAAGACTCCCAGGGGGATTGTGGACAGAGTCCAGGGTGGCCCAGCTCTGGGCTCTGTCCACACCATGGCCACATCTGGGCTGTGTCTGCACCATCACCAGCTCTGGGCTCCATCCACACCACGGCCACCTCTGGGCTGTGTCCACACCATGCCAGCTCTGGGCTCCATCCACACCATGGCCAGCTCTGGGCTCCATGCACACCATGGCCACCTCTGGGCTCTGTCCACACCACAGCCACCTCTGGGCTCCGTCCACACCACGGTCAGCTCTGGGCTCCATGCACACCATGGCCACCTGTGGTCTGTGTCCACACGATGGCCCAGCTCTGGGTTCCGTCCACACCACGGCCAGCTCTGGGCTCCATCCACACCATGGCCAGCTCTGGGCTCCATTCACACCCCGGCCAGCTCTGGGCTCCATCCACACCACGGCCAGCTCTGGGCTCCATCCACGCCATGGTCAACTCTGGGCTCCATCCACACTGTGGCCACCTCTAGGCTGTGTCCAAACCATGGCCCAGCTCTGGGATCCGTCTACACCATGGCCCAGCTCTGGGCTCCATCCACACCATAGCCAGGGCACCTCTCCTTTTTACTTGTCTTTCTACTGGACTTCATCCACTGTTGCTTTTGAAGGAAAAATATGTTCTGTTTCTAGGGAAAGCAAGAAACTTTCTTCCTCTTTATTCAGTCGGTGTCCCAAGTTTAAAGAGTTGTTTCTAAAGGCTTTTTATCTTTCCTTGTGACATCATGTTTAAGATAGGCTAAGATCTGTGTGTGTGAGTTCACATGTGTATATGAGTGTATTCTTGAATATGTCTGTGTGTCTGAACGTGTCTCCATGTGTGCCTCTATGTATCTATGCATGTGAACATACGTGTATCCCTCTATATGTATGTGCATATGTATTGATGTGTGAGTATATACATGTACACATGTGTATTCCTGTGTATATTTATGTATACATGTTTTCTTGGCTATATATTTGTGTTTGAATATGTGTCTGAGTGTGTCTCTATGTGAATCTATATGTGAGTACATGCTTGTTTATATATGTATTCCAGTGTATGCTTGTGTGCCTGTATGTCTCTCTGTGTGTGTGAATGCATATATATGTATTGCTATGTATACATTTATGTGTCTGTGAGTATCTGTGTGTATGTGTATGTATGTGTGTATGTGTGTGTATTGCTGGGTATCTCTATGTGTTTGAATGTGTCTCCATGTGTGTCTCTGTGTATCTATGCATTAATGTCTATATGCACATATGTGTACTCTTCTGTATGTATGCACATGTGTATCTCTGTGCATCTATGAGTGCATACATGTGCATATATGTATTCCTGTGTATGCATGTGTGTGTGAGAGAGTGCATATATGCGTATGTATATCTTCTTGACTATATATTTGTGTGTTTGTGTGTCTGAATATGTCTCTGAGTGTGTCTCTGTGTGAATCTACATGTGAGTGCATGCTTGAGTATATATGTATTTCTGTGTGTGGATGTGTGCCTGTGTGTGTGTGAGAGAGTGCATATATATGTATTGCTATGTATGCATTTGTGTGTGTGTGTGTATCTCTGTGTGTTTGTGTGTGTGTGTGTATCTCTGTGTGTTTGTGTGTGTGTGTGTGTCTCTGTGTGTTTGTGTGTGTGTGTGTGTATCTCTGTGTGTTTGTGTGTGTGTGTGTGTGTGTTAGATAAATTACCTGACAACGTCAGGGTCCTTCACAGACATCGTTCTCTGAATGAGGCCTCTTCTAACCCCCGAATCTAATGTTTCAGCTCCCCCATTTCCCATCCTCTTTCCCCACTTCCCTGTTCCTTTGCACTTGCCACTAGCCAATAATCATTTATTTTGAGTATTGTCCTCCTCCCCACTACAGCATAAGTGCTAAAATGGAGACATTAATGTCTATTTTGTTTCCTGCTGTATTCCTGGAAACTTGAAGTGTGTGGGGCACGTGGTGGGATTCTGGCAGCATTTGCGGCTGGACGATGCCTCAGTTCACCTGCCGTGTTGCACCTCCCTTCCCGCCCAGCCCCACAGCCTCTAGGCCTCACTTGCAAAGTCAACAGCGAAGACAGAGCCAGCAGGAACAGCCTTCTCTACCTGCTCACAAGCACCTGTCCACCTCCACGAGGATAAAGATTAGTTCCACACAAAGAATTAGAAACCCACGGTTTTCTGTACCTCAAATACAAAGCCGCCACACTGAATGGCTGGAATGCTTGCAACACACCGATTTTTAGATGGCTAGACAGAGAACTATGTGAGGTTACAGTTTTAGGTCTGAAGTTAAAGGTGTTCAGCAAGCTATTATCTTGAGTCCCTCTTGTGTAAAGGAAACCGTTTACTAATCTCAAATGTGACTGACTTCTAAGGCTGAGTCGTTCATGAATGTGCCAGGCTGTTCTCCTCTTTAGAGCTGCCATTGCGTTATATGGGAGCTTGGAGGCAGCTTTAATTAAAGTTATCTGAATAGAGCACAGTATGCCAGATGTTCATAATAAATATAATGTAGCTTATGTAATGTTATGCCATCATGGAATATATTGGAATGGTTGTGATTATCCATTATTACCCATAATAAATCTACATTTATTTCACTGTTTTTAGACATTAAGCATTTCTCAACCACCATAAATTAGCTTAATATTTGAACTTTGCCTTTTGCTGAAGTTTTTCCAATAGAGATAATTAAAAAGCTCTTGTGGCACATTTAGTTCACATTATTTCCATCAGAATTAAACACACACATGGGATACTAGAGTCTGTGCTATTGATGCTTATGATTGACATTTTAAAGGGAAAATGTCAATTACACAGTTTTTTTTTTTACCTCCATAGTCAAATACTTTTCCAAAAATATTTTTGAATATACAAGACTATGGAATATGTTCTGAATTAGAAGAGTTTGGGCTTGACAAACACTTAGCATCTACAAGGCACTAACCTCTCTTACATCTGTGGACCAGCACCTGTGGGGGAAGCCTGAGGAGGGAAAACTGAAACGGAGCTGCAGTTTCTTCAGAAGAAGGATTGGGTAGTAGCAGCCTCACTAGCAGAGTAGGTGGGGAGGGTAGTTGATTTTGCTGAAAGACGTGCTTTAGATTTTGGGCAGGGGGGAATTGGTAGGGATAATGGCCACCATGGGCGAAGGTGGAAGTCCTCCAAGCCTGTATGAAATCTACTCTCCTTTCCTTGCAGTAGACAGATTGATGCACCAATACAGAGAGCCTTGCTTCCCCAACTCTGGAGCAGAACAGATGTCCACAGCTGTAGAAGAGTCACAGGGCTGACTCTGCTGTCTCTTTATGGACAGTTAGCTGAATAATTAAGTGGTTTAACTGTTCGGTTTGAGATGTCCATGAGACATTGAGGTGTGAATGTGAACGTGTCAGAGTTCAGGGACATGAATTTGAAAATATCCAACATGCAGATGATTTTTGAGCCATGAGCCAGAATGAGATCATCACAATAGTGAGCGTCGGTGGGGAAGAAGACAAGAAAGAGGCCTGGGCACCATCAAAGAGGACGGAGAAGCGGTGATCAGTGAGAGAGAAACAACAGAGGGAAAGACAGAGACAGAAAATAGACAGAGACAGAGAGAAGGAGGGGACGGAGGGACTCTCACTCATCTCTAAGAGAGAAATGTGAGGACTAATGAAAAATGCGTTTTTTACCAGATGTGTAAATTGGTATAAGTGTTCATCTGAGTCAAGCCAAGTTACTAAGCCTGATTTCTACTAAGCCTGATTTCTTCTATGCCCTTCTAACCCTCTACCCCCACGGAAAGAAGTTTGCAGTCTTGATGTTTTCTCTTCAAGAACGTGTATTACATTGTACTGTACTTTACAATGAGCTTGTCTCTCTCCTAACATATAGATGAGCTAACTGGGAAAAATTCTTTATTGACAGCCAGAAATTATCAATCTTAAGTGGCACAACTCATTTCAAGTTTGAATTTAATTGCATTTTTGGTACTTTTGCGTCATTTTCTGTGTAAACAAATCTCCCAAGTTGAAAGAAAATACTCATGCAACTGAGCAGCAAATGAGAGCACCATCCCCAAACCAGGAGTTTCATAGGCAAGCCTGTTCACCCGCTTCTGACCCACACTGAAGAAAAAAGGAAAAACTATGAGATGTGCAGAGGAATGAAATCGTGAGCTCATTTTGTACAAAACTATTGGCCGTGTGAAAGGACATTTGTGATAGGAAGAGGAAAGAACAGGGAAGTGGATTTGAATGTAATTCTGACCCTGGTTTTAGAACGCCCTCACTAGGTGAGTTAGAAGGGAAGCCATACACACTCCCTCCAAATGGAAGCCAAAATAGCCAAATCATTCTGGAAGTTTAAGTTAATGCAAAATGGACATTTTTGTTCAAGAAATCAACTGTGACAGGCAGGTCTTTCCCAGCTTAAAATTGAGGTGAATATCAAAAGAAAATTACAATCATGAAGTGATTCTTTGAAACGTATGATGGTAGAAGTATTATTTAAAGTGTGTGAGCAGATCCTTAGAACATTCACAGATATTTTTAGTGGCCTTTATTTCTAAAATTAGAACTATTAGTAAAGCTGTACATTCATAGCAATAATTACTAATGATTAATAGTCTATATGATAATATCACTCATACATACATACATATATACACACAGGCATACTGAGAAGATGACAAAAATCAAATTAAGTAATTGGTGGTGGCTGCGCACCTATATTTATATCTTATCAACTTTTTTCTCTTTGGAAAGAGAAAGGTAAAATAAAAAAAATAAAATCAACTTATTCTTAAATTGACAGATTTTAAAGTATATCAGTATGACTTCAGAGTCAGAATTATAAGCAAGGATACTGAAATTTTAAAACAATTTGCCCCCTGAGATCTCCATAAAAATTGCAAAATTAGATGTGTGACTTCCAAGGCTTTCACGTGTCCAAACAACTGCTAGATTTGGTCAAATCTGTACTGAATCCAAGGCCAGAGGGCCCTGGCCCAGGGACGATGGACACTCTGACATCACAGACACTGCCCAAGGCCAGAATAGCTCCCCTCCCCTGTCCCTACCTGTTTCCTGTGTTGCTGTAACATGTTCCCACAGACTCAGTGGCTGAAAGCAGCACCCACTTCTCATCTTCCAGTCACGTAGCTCAGAAGTCCACACTGGGCTCCCTGGGTGTCGGGGGCCTTCAGGGCTGCTTCCTCATGGAGGCACTAGGGGAGAACGTGTTCTCTTTCCAGCTTCTAGTGGCCTTGCCTCCTGGCCCCACCTAGCTCCGAACTCGGCCTTCATCCTCTCATCTCACCCTCTTCCTCCTTGGAATTACACTCCCCACCCCCCGCCCCAAATATGCCAGGATACACTTCCCATCTCAAGAGCTTTCCTTACTCAGATCTGCGGAGTCCCTTGCCATGGTAGGTAACATATTCACAGGTCTTTAGACTTGGGGCATGGACATCCTTGGGAGGCCATTGTTCTGCTTCTTTCAATTCCCTAAAATGATTTTCATCCTCATGAGTTCATTTTGAGATTAGAATTTAATGAGGCTCTTTGAACCTGTATTCAACTCAAGTTTGCTGTTTGTTAATAAAACTACCCAAATAGTTAACGCTTGGAAAATGACTGCTTTATGGGTACAGAGAAATCTGAGATATTTGTTCTCTGATTTTATCTGGGATTTTAGATACTTGTTAAACCAGTGGGCTAGACAGCGCCTTCACTGCGTCTTAAAGGAGTAAACTCAGTCACAGCCACTGTCACCCATTCCCTCAATAAGTGTCAGGTTGGTGCTAACTCTGGAGCCAACTGCCCTCCAGGTGCCCAGGATCAGCTGGTGGAAAACATCCTAGCTTAGGGCTCACAACTGTGATGATCAATTTACCCATCATCTGGACTTGATCAGGGGGTGCCCAGATATCAATTGACACTTGGTATCAGCGTGTGCCTGTGAGGGTGTTTCTGGGTGGTCAGCATTTGGATCTCTGGCCTCAGCCAGCAGATTGGCCTTCCCAGTGTGGGTCGGCCTCTTCCCGTCCCTGGAGGCCTGAACAGAACACAAAGGTGGAGAGGAAGGAGGACTTTGCCCCTCTCCTGCCTTCCTACCTGCTTCAGCTGGGACCACGGTCTCCTCCTCATGCTGGGGTTTACATCATCCGCATTCCTGTTTTCCTGCACTTTTGGACTTGCCTGAACTTACATCCGGGCATTCCTGGGTGTTCATCTTGCAGAAGGTACATTGCAGGTCTTGTTCTCCAGAATTGCATGAGCCAATTCCTCATAATAAATCTCCTTTTATTATTAAAGGGAATTAGCTCACACACTACACCCATATACACTCACACAAGCACATGCACACTAGTATGTGTATGTTTATATGTACTTGTATATTTTATATTTTAAATATATTATATATATATATTTAGCTTACAGTTAAATATATAAATATATACAAGTATATATTTCTTAGCATTTCTGTTTCCCTGCAAAGCGTTAGTACCACAATCAACATAATTGGTAAATACATTTTGTAGAGTTTTTTTGCAGAGGTTGACTAGGGCTCTGGAAAAAAAGCCAACGTAGAGTGTCCAAAGGGAATTGGGAGCGAGGAAGGGGCTGGGCTGAGTGGGAAGGACGAGGCTCTGTGTATTGAAGCGCAGGGATCCTGCCTGGGGAGGTGACAGCAGTGGCGGTGACTGGAGAGGGGGGTGGTGGCCTGAGGATGTGAGGAGGATGCATGCCCAGGCCAGCAAATGGTCAGTTCAAAGGCCCTGTGGCAGGTGCTCAGGAAGTCAAGGACACTGGTGAAGCCGCTGCAGAGTGAGAAAGGGCAGAGAAGAGAAAGTAACACCGAAGAGGACATGCAGGGAGCCGCCCCTCACCACTAGCCTGGGGTCTGCCCTCTGTGCCCTACCTGTGCCCCCTGGGCTGAATCCCATGGCAGCATCAATGCTCCTCTGCCCCTCGCTTCCTTCCGGTTTCCTTTTCTTGCCCTGCGAGGCCGTCGTCTCCCTGCCTCCCTCTGTGAAGCTCAGGGCTTCTCCCCAGCAGCCGTCTCTACCAGCCCCACCCCAGCCCCGAGCGATCAGACACCCATTGCTAGCCCAGCCATTCTCCAGTTCCCTGGAGTATTCCGGCCCCGCTGCTCATGCCGTTCGTAAAGGATCATTTTATTAAACCCTCCTCAAATTATTTCAGTCTGAGCATGGCCTCTGAATCTTGCTGTGACCTCTACGGATGTGGATGACACAGCACGCAGGGTCTTGCAGGCCCCTGCAGGACTTGGTTTTCCTCTGAGGATTGGGAGTCATGCCCCTGGGGGCCTGCACCTGGCAGGACCTCACTGACTCTACTGGGGGTCCCCTCTCAGAGAAGACAGTCTGGGGGGCCAGGCAGAGGAGGGTGGCAGCGAGGACAGGGGTGGAAGTCAGCTCAGAGGCTGCTGCTGCAGCACAGCACAGAGGACAGTGGCCGGTTCCCGATGAGCTGTGGGGCTGAAGGAGGTCGGGTCTGCATGTATTTGAAGGGAAGCCTCATCTAAGGATTTAGAGGTGAGTGGGAGAGAAGGGAAGATGGTGGCTGCCATGGGCAACTTGAAGGGAAAATTGCCATCAGCTGACCTGGAGAAGATGGCGTGTGGGGTGGGTGTTGGGGGAAGACGCAGAGCACAGGCTTGGACTTCTTAAGGTTGGGATACTCAATCCCCAGGACCGTGGTGGGCCCCTGCTTCACCCACTGCTCCTTCCCACTGAGGCGCTGGGGCGGCCACGCAGTCCCCTGCCGTGTCCCAGACCACATTGGCTGGACCCTGTGGGCCTATCCTTCCCACCGCACAACTGGTTGCCTCTTCTCTAGGTTTTAAAAGTTGCTCAAATGTCACTTTCTTCTGGGGACTTCTCCTTTCCAGTCTATTTAAAACTGTATTCTCTTTTCACAATTCCTTAGTCTCCATTCTTGCTGAAATGTTCTTAAAACTCTTAACATTGTCTAATAAGAATGTGTATTTTCCTGATATGCTTATTCTGTTCCTCTCCTCCACCAGCTAAGTCTCATGCAAGTAGGGTTTTGTTTTTTGGTTTCTGGAATCCTTTTTCCTCACTGAGGGGACTCATGACCAGACACTCAGGAGATGTTCAATTAACATTTGTTGAAGAAATGAACAGGTAAAGGCTGTGCCTGTCTTATTATTCATAGTCTTCTGAAAACAGGTACCTATTAATTCCATCCATTAAACAATCTTGAATGTGTCCCACCTAAGTGCCCTCCCAAGCTCAGCACACGGATTTGCAAAATAAACAAGATAAGAGTCCTTGCCCTGGAGGATTTGGTGTTCAGTGCAAGCGTGCTAGAGAAGGCATTCCGTGGGACTGTCTTTAATTTTTCTGCATCCTTTGATTTCTCTCAAGCTTCATCTGCCTGCTAATATTGAAGCCATGTGCCTCCAGGAGAGAACTAAAACCTTCTCCAGATGTTCTTGTCAATTTTGGCGGCAATCATATTTTTATCCAATTTGAACATATTTTTCTTGATTAATACAAGAAGCCCTAAGTAGAGATTCTCAAAATTTACTTAGCAGCTGCACAATCTTGTGAGATAAGATCATGAGCAGAATGTGCTTATTTCAAGTGGAAGGATTATACTGTTCTTTTCTATTCACCCCCTGCATCATTTTTATTGAGGTTCAAAGCATTGGATTTCAAATTCTTCTCTTCTCTCATTTCTGCTGTGAAGAGAATGCCGTCAGAAATGGACCAAGCACGCTGTCAAATCTGAGGAGCCAGAAGAACCAGAGCTTCACTGATAATTTTGGACGGGGTTTGAATCAGGTAAAGGGAATGCTTGTGGTGTCCAGGGTACCTGCTGGAGATCAGACAGTGGCTCCCATCGCTGAGCTGGACTTTGCCCATTACTGAGCGTCCCAATGCACTGCCTGCCCAAATAGGACAATGCTGATGGAAGCAACGTTGAGGAAGCTCCCAGGAAATAAGTGACGGTTTGCAGATATTAAAATAGATTTGCCACCTACATTATTTAAAGTGGTATCTGGGCTATGTGCAATGGCTTACGCTTATAATCCCAGCACTTTGGGAGACTGAGATGAGCAGATTGCCTGAGATCAGGAGTTTGAGACCAGCCTGGGCAACATGGTAAAACTTTGTCTTTACCAAAAATACCAAAAATTAGCTAAGCATGATGCTATGTGTCTGTAGTCCCAGCTACTTGGAACATTGAGGCATGAGAATTGCTTGAGCCTGGGAAACAGGGGTCGCAGTGAGCCTTGAGGCGAGACTGCACCACTGCACTCCAGCCTGGACAACAGAACCAGACCCTGTCTCAAAAAAAAAAAGAATGTATCTGATTACTTTACAATCAAAGGTCAAAGCACAAAAACCCATACATAGCCAATAACCAATAACCACACATTCCTTGACCAGTAAAAGTCAGTTTCCTTTCTCCTCCTGGGAACCCAAGCCACTTTCAGGAGGAAGGATGGAGAGGAAGCAGCAGAGGCCACCTTTGAGGCTGAGTGCCTGAGCTGGCTGTTTCATTTCACAGAACTAAGATATTGGATAAACTTCTAGGAAGTGATTTTTGGAAATAACACATTTGGTAATTAATCCTTACCTCCTTCACTCTTTCCTTCTTTTGGAGGTGAGTGCCCTAGAAGGGTGAAGGACCCAAATACATTCTTCCTCACCCACAGGTGATGCAGCTGCATTTTTGCCATACACGCTATATTATGTAAAGCTTATGTATTCAGCAAAAACTGAACAGGAAATTTGGAACACACTCAACATTATTTACATTAAAAATTATTTCCTGTCCTATTTTTTGATTGCTGAGTTCTGAGTGTTGAGCGGCTTGCCAATGAGCTAAACTCAAATACTGTGAGAATGAGAAAAAAGTAAAACAACGGGAGATAAAATCTGTTAAATTTGGAAGGGTAGAGAGGAAGTGCAAAAATATAACATATTTAGTAGATATTTCACATACAAAAATGTATAAAAACCAATAAGTTATGAAGCTCTTGCTGTCACTGAGATAAAAGATATATGTAAATAAAGCATTTTCAAAAACAGGTCATTGCAGCAAGAGGTTGTAGATTATAAAGACCTACAGAGTAAAAACCTGTTTGTATGTAAAATTATTATAATGCTGGTAAGTCATAATTACATTGTAAATTTTGCAGTTATTCACATGAAAAGTAACATAAAACAATTTAAACTAGGGCAGAGAGAGAAAATATGAGATGGGTACCAGTTGTGGTGATCTCCACTGCCAGATTGTCACCCAGGGCGCCGATGAAGCCAGGAGTCCAAGGGGTGAGATTAAGGCCAGGAAGCACCCCAGTTGTGAGCGTTTCTCCCAGACTTCTGCTTAGGGATGAAAGAGACAAGATCATCAACCATTTGCTGGAAGTGCAGCAATCCATGTTTCCCACCATTCTGAAGGTCTGCTCGGGGTGACCAAGGGAACCCAGTTTAGGGAGAAACACAGAAGATAACCGCCGCATCCTGAACGTTGAATATCAGTTTTCATTTTGCTGGTGTCCAAAACCATATACTGATTTTTTTAAAAATGACTACTGTTTGTAATACGTACTTTAGAAAGCTTGATAATTTATTAAAACATATGTGCAACCAAAACTAGACCAGGAGTGTCAGCGGAGAGCTCTGCATTTAACTTGTATTGCATAGGCCAATATTTTGCTACACAGTAGGGTATTTCTCAAAACTCTGAGGGTGGATGAATTGGGCTGGGCTTTGCTTTCGGAGGCATTTATGCTACATCTTCCCTAAGCCCACGTGTCTGGGTCTCCTCCACTAGCCTCCTTTTTGATGCTTACTTATGGTAGAAGCCTGTCTTTGCCTCTGGGGATTGCTTTGAAAACATCTAGCTCAACCAGGGAATGGTGTTTGCTTTTTTGACTCAGATGCCCTTGATTCAGTGGAGCCATCTGCTAATTTTCCATGGTAAATTGACTGGTTTTTCTTATTTTTTCTGTCGTAGATTGAATGGTGCACCACCTAAAGATACGCTCAAGTCCTACCCTCTGGAAATTGTGCATGTGAGCTTATTTGGAAAGAGGGTCACTACGGATGCCACTGGCATCAAGGTAAGAGGAGGTCCTCCTGGATGAGGTCATGTCCTACATCTAATGACTGGTGACCTCACAAGACGGCACATGTGAAGACACAGGGACAGAGAGACACACTGGGAGGATGCCCTGATGAAGGCAGTTACTGGAGGGGTGGATCTGCAAGCAAGACATGGCATCAAGGATGGCCGCAGGCACTGGAAGACGGGGAGAGGCACCGGCTTTGTTCCTTAAGCCTGCAGCAGGATCCAACCTGCTGACGTATCAGTTTTGGACATCTGGCCTCCAGAACTGTGAGAAAATAGATTTCTGCTGTTGTAAGCTACCCTACTTGTTACAGCAGCCAAAGGAGGTTAGCAGTCTCCTTAGAGAGCTGCTCACTCTGACCTCTCTGAGGAGCTGCCGTGGGACCAGGAGGGGACATTTCCACTCAAAAGGGAAAAGGCTCTCCCAGGGTGCAAGGATCAGATCCACATGGAAGGGTGGACTTCCGGGAAGGAACGGGCAAGTTGTTTGCTGGGGAGAATAAACGAGGAAGTGCTGTATTCCACAGACGCATAAAGGAGGAAAATATTGCTGTGATGCAGTAAGGAAGGAAGGAGCCATTCAGGAAGAGCAAAATTTTCC
This sequence comes from Cebus imitator, assembly GCF_001604975.1. Taxonomy (NCBI): domain Eukaryota; kingdom Metazoa; phylum Chordata; class Mammalia; order Primates; family Cebidae; genus Cebus; species Cebus imitator. The sequence continues at coordinate 3,281,422 of NW_016107500.1, read as the reverse complement.
TTTTAAGTTGAAAAATAAGTCTAAAACAGTATCATCATGTAAGATTAACAACCTCTATAAGATGTTCGTTTTTATAATCTGAGAACCAAAGAAGAAAACGGAGAAAATTAGGATTTTTTTTCATTAAAAAATCACATTTTTTTAACTTTTAAACGCTTTTTTTATTATTATGCAGTAGAAAATATTTTCTTGCAATTATACATAGTGGATTATTTTTATAGCTCTATTATGCTGAATGTATAATTAATTTGAAACCTGTGACTATAACATGAAAACTAAAGGATGTGTCAAGTATCACTGGGGATTAAAGCAGATTGTGGTCATTACATTTCTGCTATGAAAATATTATCATGTATTCAGTACAGACCCTTGGGATTTCACTTTTTTTTTTTTTTTTTTTTTTTTACAAATTAAAATTGGAATAATACGGAAGACAGTCTTTTGGCCTGAGCTTGTAATCAGAAATCTTTTTTTCTAATTCTGCTTTGCCCCTCTGATTAATTAATGAAAAAAATGTGGAATTCACAAGCATCTACTCTCCTCAAATCCCTTCTCAGTCAGAGGAAAAATGAAGCCCTCCTCTGCCTGCTCTGCAATCTACCTCTGCCTCTGCCAGAGATGCTGAGGATAAAGCAATCACATGTTTGGAATTCTTGGGGCTCCTCAGAAGTAATCTAATTTGCCTACTTAGAAGGTTTACTTGGAGGATAAAGGAAACTCAAATTTCTGTGAAGTGTTGCGAGATTCTCGGAAGAAAGGCAGCAGGTGCATTCAGTGACCCTCACCCTGTGTATTAATTTACAGGTGAGTTAAATTCACGTGCTTCCATCTTTATCTTAAAGCACAGTGAAAAGTTCTTTCCCTTTAAGATGTATGGTTTGTCTTGTGACTGTGCCAAGTAAGTGAATCCTCTGGTTACTGAGGTCATTACATTTCATTTGAAATAGAGGCTGTGAAGCAGGCTTTAGGTTTCGATTTTACAGCATTGTTATTTAAATTTGTTTGTGAGATCCACCTAAAAATGGAAACCAGAAAAAGCAGATGCTCAGTTTTTGGTAACTTTGTTGTCAAATATGTCACCAGGATGCCCTGCTGGGATTGTCCTCTGAGCAGTTACAGGCATTTGCACTGGAATGGTCATCTGCTTACTCCCAAGCACCTGCCCTGCCCAGGGTAGCGGCAACCTCCTCTTTGGCTTCTGGATCACCTTCCCACTGGTTTCAGCCCGGCCCCAAGGTTTCGGCTGCTTCTGAATCAATCCCATTCTGATGGCCATATCCCATCTGTCCTCTTTCTCTTTTTATTCAACCAATTCATGAAATCCTTTCATGTACCCCTCTTTCTGTTCATCCTCTAAAGGCTTTCCCAGACTCTCTGAGCATCACAGAAAACACTCAGCTTCCTTCATGGTTAGCTAATGCCTCAGGTCACTCTGTTCCACCAGTGCTCTTTCCAGTCCAGCCTGAGCCCAGCCTCACCACCCAGGGTCATGCAGGTGACATGGGCTGCCTGAGCCAGTCCTCCCCAGCCATGGTCCTGGGCCACACTCTTTTGTGGATCCTTGGCCTCAGGATCATTCAAGGTAGCAGCCACTTCTTATTTTAAACACTTTTGGAATTGGTCATAGAGCTAAGTGCATAAGGGTGATTCGCTGAGGCAGGGTACGTAAAACATTGAACACAGCGCCCAACGTATCATAACAGGACGATGTTGGTACAAGAGCAGGCTCTTCCCTCCATCCCACAGAACCAGGGCACATGCTTTCTCACTTTTGATCACAGAAATCAACATGTGAAAAAAATTGGTAGAGAACTTTCCAAACAAACTCTAGGGAAGTTTCCAGGGTAAACTTTAGTCATCTCGAGCCAAATTCTATTGTAAGTTATAATAGAATATTTGTACATTAGAAAACATATACATTTTCATGTAATGGATAATAAGACATAAAAAGTAATAACTGAGGGAGCAAATAAAAGACTGTACACAAGCAGGCATCTAAAAACTTGAAAAAAGTTTCATACTCCTCATGACTTGCTTAGTGTCGCTGTACTTAAAATATTACTGAACAAAGCCTAAATTAAAAGTGATGTTTTATTAGCAGACAGAGGCATAAGCACACACACACGGACACACATGCACACACGTACACACAGACCCCAAATATTTGAAGAAAATTAGAAGTATTAAACATAAAAATTACCACATATGTGGAGCAGAAACACCCAACTTGTGCACGTTACGGACTGGTACTATCAGGGCTGGCCCACGGGGACCACGTGAAATGAAAAATCCAAGTGTGATTTTGGTGCGTCCAACCTCCTGTGTCCGTTTTCTTCCCCAGTCCAATTCCATTGCTTCACTTTTTTCCTTTCTGCTACTATCAGCGAAATTCTTCTAATGAGTTAACCTAATCTCTTTCCATCTATTTTGTCAAACTTTAGGACTTTTATCTAGGATCAGCACCATGGACCATTGGCTGTAAAGTCTTGCTTGAGTTCACCCTGGTGGATCTAATCCTGTCTCCTCAGTTCTGTCACATTCTATCAGAGAACATCAATGGGAAGCAACAGTGAGGTTCAGGCAGGCACTTTGTAGTCAGAAAGATCTTGGTTTAAATTCATATCAACAATCTACCAGTCGGGTCAGTGTAGATAAGTTGCTTAAACCGTAGGTACTTTCATTTTCTAACTCTAAATGGACTACAGTAATGTCTAACTTAGATCATTCTTATGATAATTCACTGAGGCAGGGTATACAAAACATTTAACACAGCGTCCAACGTATCATAAGCCCGTGGTTATTGTCTTATGTCCTTACTATGTTGTTATGACTTGTATTTCTCATTCAAATTACAGTTAACTGTCTATCTGTCCAGATCATTTTTATTAGACTCTTAAAAGTCTTGGAAAACAAGGCTTGTGGCTGGTTGTCCTTTATGTCTGCCTAAGTGTGCACCCACTGCTTTTTGAGTGAACGTATGTTATATAACATGGCATGACATGGGGATAAGAGAGCCTCCCCTGAAGAAATACGGGAAATGAGACATGACTGCCCACCTCTAGTATGCTGCTCTTCCCTGAATTAGAACCACAAAGCCTGAATATGCCAGAGCATGTCCCGGAAGCCTCATGGCAGGAATGGCAGGTGCTCTCTGTCCACACTTGTATGAGCTTTATTTCGTTAGCCAACACCTAACATCAAAGTAACTAACTGCAGTGTTAAGATCCTAAATGGGTTCAAGCCTTCCCCATAAACATTTTTTTTTCTCGAAGTTGTATCCTTTGTTTCAGACTTGTTATTCGGAATTCCTGATTCAGACCATCTCTGAATCACCAGACACGATGAGTGTGACTGTAGTCAAAGGAGGGCGTGTGACCAAGAAAGGCTGAGACTTAGTGGCATGAAGAAAATGGGGCTGCTCATCAGCGCGCAGCGTACCTACCCTAATGGGTTAGCCCTTTCTGCTTAACCACCCCTCCCCCAAACTCATTGACTTAAGCAGCGATTATTACTTTTTTCCTCTTGTGTTTATATGTCCCTGGGGGAGGGTCGATATAGGCTGGTCTCAGCTGGTTGAATCTTCTGTGCATCAGCTGGATCTAGAATTTCCCCGGGCATCTGGTTTAGATCTGTTTCGAATACGTCCATTGTGGGCAGAGGTTGAAAGCGTGTCAGGGGGCACCATGCTTTTCTTATGACAATGGCATCCGCTTGCATTGACTCCACTCACTTCCCACCGGCCCTGGCAAGTCACAAGCTGGACCAAGAAACGGAAGGCATGTTCTCCGCTCAGAGGTGATGCGAAGCACACGGCGAAGCTAAAAGCAAAACAAAACAAAAACAAAAACATGAAGCCTGGAAGGGGTGAGAAGGTGACTATTTCTGAACAAGATCCAAAGCTGCCACATGTGCCAAGATTTTACTGTGCTAACGCTAAGCATAATCAGCCTTGAGCATCAACAAATGCAAGACAATTACCTGGAAACTAAAGGGCTGCTGTCAATGTATGACAAAGAACGTCTCTTGACACATTTAGAAGGCCATTGTCTCTTTTGGTTTATGTTTTCATATAAAGACATTTTGAATTATAGTCTTCTAAACTTAAAATATAATTTTACGCAATCTCTATTTTTTCCATTTAGATTTTTAACTCTTTTATACTGAATTATTTATTTGCAGATCATGTTCAATGGACTTGACTTTTATGTAGGAGATTAAGTTCTCTTATAGTTAAATATTGAAGCAAATTCATTTAAATCTTGATTGAGACATTTTGAAGGAGCTAGGGAGTTGCATACCACAAGGTTGGATTAATGTAAATTGATTTGTCCAAGGTTATTTGTTTAGATAACGGAGGTAATAGAAGGAGGGCCCTAGGTCTCAGGGAACTGAAGCTCTGAGACGTCCCACCCTGTCATCATGTTCAAAGCAAGTTCACATCAGGGCAGACTCCATTTAGGCAGGGAAAATTCAATTAGGATCATTCTGTGGACTGAAGACTCCCACGGGGAATTGGGGTAGAAATATGGAGAGCTTGTTGTCTTAACAAAATATATGTTAACAAATGACTTTTTTGGCCCTGTCTTGGGCTCTCTCTGTGTATGTGTGCGTGAGTTTGTGTGTGTGTGTGTGTTTTCTGGCATATTAATATAATGCAGTTTGCGAAGAAAAGTGAGTTGTACTTTTAACATCTATCTTTTAAATGATTTTGTATATGTCTCTTCCTACTTAAAAATAATGAGTTATATTTTCAATGTAGGGCTCTTCAGCATTTCCTAGCATATGAATTAATCTTTCATGGTTTCAGACACGGACTTAAAGATCTGTTATCATTCTATACCTCTGACCTGGGTAATAGTACTGCTTCTTCATTTGATAATGGATAATTTGTGTGTGTGTGTGTGTGTGTGTGTGTGTGTGTGTGTGTGTATACATATGAACTTAATACCAATCCTAAATCAAATCAGAGCTGGACACAGTGGCTCATGCCCATTATCCCAACACTTTGGAAGGTAGAAGATAGAGGATTGCTTGAGCCCAGGAGTTCAAGAACAGCCTGAGTAACAAGGTGAGGCTTCACCTATTAAATATATATATATGTATATGTATATGAGAGAGAGAGAGAGCTGAGCATGGTGGGTGCACCCCTGTGGTTCCAACCACTTGAGAGACAGAGGTGGGAGGATCACTTGAGCCTGGGAGTTTGAGACTGCAGTGATTCTTGATTGCACTGCGGAACTCCAACCTGGGTGACACAGTAAGACCCTGTCTCTAAAAATAAAATAATAATAATAATAATAAATCAGAAATCGTTTCTGAAAGTAAATAAAACAATAAACCTGCAAGAGTGAAGCACATTTTCTCCGGTAATCTATAATTTTAGAGATCACAGAAGGTTTTTTTTTTTTTTTTTCCTATTTAGAGTAACAAATGCAATCATTGATTAAAACTTCATAGATAAATAAAAGCTCTAAGAAATAGTGTTCTGGAAACTTCATTTTTTTAGTTTAACTCACCATAAGTCACTATGAAATAATACCAAGTGACAATCTGGACTGGCTACGGGAAATAAATAACATAGGAGATCAAAACGCTTTCCACATGATTCCTGAGGCCTGCCCTAGTCTTGCCGTGAGAACCATGCAGCACATGTGCTGGGACGTGCCAGCCCTGACTGTGGAAAGTGCCCAGTTTACCCCCTGGCAGGTCCTCGTCACCCGGGACGGTTCCTTGCAGTTTCAAACGGTTTCTAAAAAGGCAATCCAGGCCTGTCCTCTGCACCTCTGCTTTCGCTCAGAAGGGTCAAACCTTTTCCTCGGCTGGCAAATTGGGGTCTAAATTTAAGCAAGAGTCAAAGTCCACCACACACCTTGAATATTTATAAAGTATGTCATAGTCCCGGAAGCATAAAATCTAAGTAATATCAACATTACAGTTGCAGAAAGGTACAAGAATAGCTGGAATAGTCAACAACGTGGCTCCAGCTGGTACCTTGGCAAAGTTGTGCCAGAAGCTTCTCTCTTTCCTGGTTCTTCTCTGACCTAGAGAACAGGGGCATGGTGATTTGAGATTCCAATACTACAGAGTGAAAGGGTCATATCTTCTCCAAAGGCTAAAAAAAACCCAGATATTTTGGCCCCTAGTCAAACACTACAGTTTGCTATTAACCAACAAATGCAAATATTGATTGATCCCTCCTAAAACATTGGTCACATCAAAATAGGCCAGGCTGCTCTGCACAGCGTGTGCCTGCCTCCCACATGGATGTATGTGTATGTCATGTGTTTGGTGTCTGTGTTTGTATGTCTGTTGTGTGTGTTGTGTTTGTGTGTTTAAATGTGTGTTGTTTGTATGTGTTGTGTGTGCTTGTGTGTGTTGTCTGGTCTGTGTGTATATGTGTGATGTGTGTTTGTGTGTGTGTTTTTTGTGTGTTGTGTTTGTGTGTATTGTGTGTGTCTGTGTGTATATATGTTGTGTGCTTGTGTGTGTTTTGTGTGTGTGCTTGTGTTTGTGTGTTGCGTTTGGTGTGTGTGCTGTGTTTGTTATGTGTGTTTGTGTGTGTTGTGTATGTTTGTGTGTGTTGTGTGTTGTGTGTGTATGTGTGTTGTGTGTGTATGCATGTGTTGTGTATGTTTGTGTGTATATGTGTACTGTGTGTTTGTGTGTGCTGTGTTTTTTGTGTGGGTTTGCATTTGTGCATGTGTGTGTGTGCACGTGAGTATGTGTGTGTGCGCATGCATGCGCTCCTTTGAGCACATGGCTTTTTTCACAGGCTACCTCCATGCTCTTCAGTTTCCTATCCAGCCACTCTGCACAGAGCCAGCCTCCCTGCCACTTATGGCTTCCTATCCATACCAGGAAACCTTGACCACAGCCCCTTCACGGCCTGTTTCTGTGTCCTCGTGACATCCAGGAGGGGAAATTTGTCCCAACACTCTGCTCTAAGCATCTTCCTAATTTTCACACACCACCTACAAGGTGTATGAGTGATGGGAATTTGATGAAGGCCTGAGAGTGAGTACAGTGGTTCAGAAGGTTTCTGGAACTCAGGCTGCGTATGAACAGGACTATTTTCACAAGCAGCTGGACAGGACCCGCCCTTCAGTCTTAACTCCTCTTGCTCATAACCTGCTTTAAGTCTCCACAGCACAAAGCCCCATGTCCCTTAGGGAAGGAGCTTAAACTGTCATCTATTTTTCCAGCTCCATCACTGAAAGCCCCAGGAGCTAATTGATTCATTGACTATTGGATAAATGTGCACTCTGTCACACATGGCACCAGTAAGGCTAATGGAGTCGGAAGGGAAGTGCTTGCAGGGAAAGACAGAAGGAGTAGAATCAAAAACGATTCCTTGATGATTGTCTTGAGCCACCAAGTGGGTGGCGGTGCTGTGCACTGAGCTGGGGAAGGCAAGCGGATGACTTTTTCCTAAAGTATGAGTTACTCACGATGTATAAAACATAATGAAATTGAAGGATAGAATTACAACCGACAATTGATCCTCCAGTGTAGCACAATATTTAAATTACAAAATACAACATTTAGCAAGTGTTCTTTCTGTTTTTGGATCATCTAAGGTCAAGAATAACAACTTGTAATGGTGAGCTGTGCTCACACTCATTTTTTTCCAACGACCAGTGTTAATTACTACGAAGGCATCTCAGGGTCATATTAAGGAATAAAATTATTCCTTTTGTTGACCTTTCTTGGCTGTAGAGATTCAAGGTAAACATCTAAAATGACAGCTTTTTCTGATGCCTTAAGACATGACATTTGTGTTTACGTATTTTTTCCCATAAGTCTCTCAGTAAGCAGCAAGGCAAGATGAGAGTTTATTTTCCTTATTTTTAAGCATTTCCTAATATTAAGATCATACTTTGAAAAGGAGCTGCCCAGGTAGAAACCTTGGCAGTGTTCCTCTAAGAACTTTCCAGAGCTGGAGTGTTGATCAACTGACTTTAATTCTTAAGATCTACTGATCAAGTAAGTATCTTGAGTGAATGCAGGGCATTCCCCAGATAACATGGCTGAAGGATCCTTTGAAATAGCCATGACTTCTCTTGTTTCAAAGTTGTATGAAACAATTATGATTAACCTGGAAAAAGCAAAGTTTACTCCGAGAATGGAGAAAGACCAGAACTTCACAGAAGCATCTGGCATTGAAACTTGACCATTCTGTGGGTTGCATGGCCTTTGGAGAGGGGACGGAGAGTGTCTGCTCCAACCCCTGAGTACTGCCAGGATAAACACCCTTTAAATACCATGCTACATTCCTGATGCGCTATGAGCATCATTTTTTTGCATTTATAACATACGTGTTTATTTCTTTAAATAGTCTCAAACTGAAGCATGTCATGTTTAAACAGCATCATTAGGCAAATAGTATCACAAACAGTTCCCTGTCTTTCTCCACGGTGTTCTTGCCGGGTCAAACATGCTCAGACCATGTACCACTCCTGTGCCAGCCTGAAGGGTGAATCGCCAGAGAGCTGGCATATTGGACTATGTGAATGCTGCCATCACACTAATGCCTCATTTATTTGGCCTTCTTCTTGATGATTTTTAAGTACACAATTATGGTGGTTTTAAAACCAATAATTTTTTGGGGGGAGGGACAAAATACTCATAAAAATTGTAGTTCATTACTCTGGTGAAAATTTGGATTGTTTCTATGAAAACAACAGTAACCAGTAATCATATATACTAACGGTAGTAAACTAGTACTTGTCATTTTTTTGGCTTACAAGTATGACTGTTCTCCAGAGATGATGTCATCTGTATTTCCAAACAAGTTAGCAGCATTTTCAAGCATTACTTGCATTTCTAACAGAGAAGTGTTTGCAAAAAGTGTCATGCAATGTTATCTTAGTTTGACTATTGATCCCTAGGGTGTGGTAGACTGTAAAGGTGCAATCTGGATTGCTTTGATTGACTTCCCTTTCCAAAGATAATTCTTTCCTGTATAAATAAATCACTCCAGAATATATTTCATGTAGCTTTAAAGACAAAATACCTAAGTAACTAGAAGATTCTAAACATGTGAGTTAGGTCACATTCTGCTTTATATCAATCCTGACCCACCCATTCTCTTTTTGTTGACTTCCATGTCCAAAGGTAATTCTTTCTTGCAAAAACTGATAACACCAGAATATATCTCATGTAGCTTTAAAGAAAAAATACCTAAGTAGCTTGAAGATTCTAAATATGAGTGTTAGGTCACATTCTATTTTATATCAATCCTGAGCTACCCATTTTCCTCAAACCTATAAAAAATACAAAATATTTTATCAATAATGGTAAGAGTAGTGCAAAACTCCAGGTCCACAGGTGCAGCGGTCCGAAGTTCAGTTCCCATGGGTTTTGTTATGCCAATTCTGGAGGCCAAAGAAGGATGTTCACGGAGGTTCTGGATAACTAGGTCACATGCTGGAGCTGAGGCAGCCTATAGCATTAGCCACTGCAGTCAGGAGGGATGCAGGCAGCCATCTTTATTTCTTGCCATACACTCTAATTCTTGCTCATTTTGTCTCCTAGATGGGATCTTGACAGTCAGACAAATAGCCTACTGGTTCATCGTGTATACCAAGAAATAGATGCTTATGCAGTTCAGGTAACTGGTTTTGGTTTTGGTTTGTTTGTTTTTTTAAAAAGCTTTTTTAAGAAGACAATATCTCATATTTTACCTCAAATAGCAATGAGTTGTGCTGTTGGAGATACTGACTTTAATGTGTTGCACATGCTAACTCAGCCGAGACTCACACTAACTCCGTGAATTGAGTGCTATTTTGCTCCCATTTTAGGAGCGAGAACTGAGGTTAATTTTCCCATCGTGCAATGTGTGTGGAAGCCATAATTTGAACTGGCTCCAGAATCTGTTTGTCTCTCAAGCATCAAAACTAAAAGAATAATGATATCCAAAGTTAATCTTCAGGAAATGAGGGCAGCACTCTGAAGCTTAAAGTGAAGTTATTATTGTGTCAAACTCGGTAATAATAGAAAATTGGCTTTTACATGAGAATAGGATTTTGCTTTCACCTTATGATTTTCCATGCAGGCATGCATGTCTAGTTGTCTGTTGCCCGTGTGGGGACTTCATCACAACTATCCAGATTATAATTGACTGCAGTAAGATGAGGCATCTGAATGTGACTCTGGGTCCAATAACCACATTCATATAATGTTTGGATGGCAGCCAAAATATCAGCCAGATTTTGGAACCTGTTGAACAAGCAAGCAAGAGCTGTCATAATAAGGCTTTCTAGGTCATTTCATAAATACCTATTTAGAAAATTTTACGGGAGCTAAAAATAATTAAAGTCCAATTCATTACTAGGTTTAATAAGCAGTATTGTCAATGAATATTAGCCCTATGAAATTAGCATAAAGAATCTGAAAATGCATTACCCTGACCACACAATGCTCGTGTTAATATTCTGTTATTTGAAGAATGTCATGATGGCTCTTCATTTAGAATCAGAACGTCTAGGTAATGAAACTGTGTGATGGTCATAAAGTGTGAAGGTTAAGATGATTGGAATTCTGGTGTGTAGGTTGATTTAACAGGTTTCATTAGCATTTCCCAGGAGTAGAACTAATTTGAGCTAAAATCTTTTTACCAGCTGTCAGAATATTTCTTTGCAAGTTGTCATCGAGGGCGTCCCCACTACGTGCCGTTTTTCAGCTATTTCTCATGATTGCTGTTCTGGCTGAGCCCAAGGTTTACCAAGCCTGGGGTTCTGTCCTAGCTGCTCTCATGCCGTTATGCAAGAGGAAGAGCCCGTGGCTGCCCTCGGCTTGGGCTGTCAGACTCCAGCATTTAATAGGACCTCCCAACCAATCATGACCTCTGCACATCTGTTTATTCAACAGGAATAAAGCTCTCATTGTAGATCTAACATGCATGGGACAAGAAGTTAAGAGCAAGGAATTCAAGGAAATTATATTAATTAGTTTAATGTAATATCTAAATATTCAAATTCCTTAGTAGCCAAAAAGGCAACAAGGAGAGGTTGTAAAGAAGGGCGCACACACACACTCACATACACACTGGCACACACAGCCACATGCATTCACCAAGAGAAACTCAGGGGTCTGTCCTGTTCTGTGTCTTTACCCTTTGAATACACCAGGACTCTGTGGAGGCCCCATAATTGAGTTATAGCCATCACCCATATATTAGATTCCAGCCTGAGCCATGGCAAGCTTAAGTAATAGATTGGAAAATACAATTATTGCTTACCTACAGAATTCCTTTGCTTGGGAGGTAAGGCATATATATCAGAAAAGTTGTTGTGTTTTTTTCCCCAGGCCTATTCAATAAATGAACATTACACCAGGATTCTTACACAGAGTATCTCTGAAATGGGTTTTGTATTGATTTTTGTAACTACCCTGTTAGATGACGTTATCCCTTAGTGTGTCAGGTTTAGACTGGTCCGCCCGGAGCAGGTCATTGAGGTGATAACTGTCATTTGGAGGGACAGAAAAGCAATCATAGCTTTTTCATTACTTACTGTTTCCCCCTGCGAGTGTGGGATCATTTGACATATTATGGCTTCTGTGATTTAAGCTGCATTTCTAAATTAAGTGCTAGAATATCACGCTGTGGGTTCAGAAAAATCAACTTGATGTCAAAGAACCACAGGCCCTGTGGGTCACACGTATGCATGCTTCCTTCATGATACCCTCTAGAATTTTAAGATAAATGGATTGTTAACTGCAGAAATAAATATCTACTTATTCTTGCAAAGCATTGCATGCAAATCAGAACAAATCCAGTAAGTTAAAGCTTCCTCATTTTTTTTCTTTAATTTTATAACCATTGTTAGAGGGAAAAGCAAGCCAGAGATCACAAAACCAGTTTTATCACAAACGTACATTGGAAGCACATGCTGTTTTAAAATTCTAATAATGGTAACATTAATTTTTAATTACATCAATTTTATGAAAAGCATATCTTTTTCTAGAAACTGTAGTTGGACTATATGACATAAAGGAATGAGGGCAGGAAAAAATCTGAAAATGAATCATACTGAGCAACCATTTCTTAAAGCAACCAAGAGTCAAGGGCCAAACAGGTAGCATGAAAGGGATAAAGGATAGGGTGGTGCCAAACTGTTCCTTTAGCGCCATATTCTGATGGTTTCCGTTGTCATCCCATCCACTGCCCTCCGCGCGTTATGTTTCTGGAGAATCTGATGGACGATAAACACCACAGAGGCACAGCAGCCTCCCACAGGATAGACTGTGAGGACTCAACATGGGTCATCACTTTTTCCGGAGAGATCTGCAAAGCTTCTCCATTCTACCTAACGGGTCGGCTTCAACAATTGTAATTTTTTTCTTTAATTAAGGTTTTCAAACCCACACCCTCTCTAACACTGTTCTTTGAACCAATAAATATGGTAAAGTCATTCCTAACTTGAGACATCCCAGAGAGTTCACTATCGCACGCTCAACGAACCCTCCACCTGCTGCTCTCATTCCTGGCCCCATTTTCCTGTTTCCATGCCCTTGTTGTTTCTTATTCCTTATTTTGCCACAACCTTATTCTTCCTTTGGGTAAGACAACCACAGCCTTTAAAGGAAGAAACTTTAATATATTCAAGTTTAATATATTCAGAGGAAGCAACATATTCAACTTGGTGTTAATCAGAAAATGTTCAGTCCTCATTCTTTTGACCTACCTCTGATATTATACTATTCCTTTCTCCTTCCATCATGTTGCTAAGAATGTGCCAAGTCTTGTGTTTCTCTTGTTCTTTTTCTGTTCATTCTTTTAAAAAGTATTGAAATGCGCTATTTTCTATTTTTGTTAAATTAAATAACCTTACTATTTATATACTGAGGCATAACCAATCAGCCCAAAACTTTGCAGCCTAAAAGAACAAACGTGTTACTTTATGTACTGTGGGTGAGGAACCTGGGCAGTACCTCACTGAGTTTCTCTCTCTGAGTTTCCCACAAGGCCACAAATTGAGATGTCAGCAGGAGCTGAGAAGGCTCAGATGTGGAGGGATGTGCCCCGCAGCTCTGAAATGGCTGTTAGCAGAATTCAGGTCCTTGCTGGCTGTTGGACTGGATGCCTCAGTGTCTAGATGGAAGCTGGCTGAAGGCCACCCTAATCCTTTACCCCATGGCCCTCTCCAGCATGATACCTGCCTTATTACAGTGTCCAAGCCAAGCAGGTGAGGGAGGGCCAGTCTGATTCGTTACTCAGTCAGAGATGCTGCTGCCAGGTGCTTGATGAGGGTCTCCAGATGCTAGTGAGACCCTAGCCCCAGCCAATATCCAGGTTCTTAACACCACCATGAGAAAGAATTTAGGATGAATCAGACTGAAGTGATAGGCAAGAAGCTTTTATTGCACGGCAAAAGCACACACCCAAGAGTGGGAGGGCAGGCATACACAGGAAAGAGGCCATGCATAATGTAGTCTGGGTTTCTAATTGTATGGGCTCTTCTCATGAGTGGGTAAGATAATTATGAGGTCTCCTAGGAAAAAGGTGGACATTTCTTAGAATTAGGGTACCACTCATTTTCATACTAAATACAGGCATGCTCACATCTGTCCTGGCACTGGTGGACATGGGATTTAGGATGGTATTGAACATGTCATTATTTCTGGGATAGGGCATGGGTCAATTTCAGTGTCATGCTGGAGCTAACCCGTCTCAACCAGCCCAGCACCCATCCTGTCTGTGAGGGTCTTATCAGCCCAGGCTCATCCCTGTCCTTCCTTGCTGTTATGTAAAATTACTGCTTGATATTATTCTGTTTCTCATACGATCACCCAGCATTCTTATTTCATGGGTGTTTCTTTGAATAAGGGGGTACAATAATCATTACGCATTCTGGAAAAGAAAGAAATTTGGGGGACCCCTGGTTATTGCCCCCTTTTTCCCTTATTTGGGTTTGCCTGGAAGAGTTACGGACATGTCACCCTGACTGGGGTTTTGGACATTTTCCTTCTCTCATTTTGGGTTTTCTGTTATCCTGTGATTTCTTTGCTAGCTCTTGTTTCATCAGTTGTTTGGGTATTTCCATCCTCCCGTGTCCACCCAGTGTTATTCCTATCTCAGTGTGACATCTCCTGAGTCTTGCCATCTTCTATTGGTGAGAAGCAAGTTACACATGGGGAGGGCATCATACAAGGCCATAAATATCACTGGGGCTATATTTGAGACACCCTACCACAAATATTACCTTTCTCCAGTGTTTTTCTTTGAATACCCATCTTTCTAGGTGTGGTTAGCTACTCCTGCATCCTGGTGGAATCATCAACTTCTCATTAATCAAGATGTTATAATGAATTCTGGTTCTTTAAAATCTCTCTCAGAACCTCCTAAAGCTTAGTATTTTTCTATTGCCTAATACATCCTGAGCTTACTACTTTTTACCCTTCACAGTGAAACTGCACTCTCTGCCAACCTCCTGGTGGTCCTAAGTATATTCTCCAACTCTGCAATGACATGCTTTTCTACCCAGTAGTTGCTGAAAGAGAAATATGAATGTTACCTTGACCATAGTGTCCTTCTCAACTTCCTAACACAATCATCAACCTGGCAATTCTAAATTAAAAGCAACTTTAAGTTTTATCCCCCACCTTGATGCCCATGGGCACTGCTTTGGTTGATGTCACACACTCTTCTGCAGAGTCCACTGAGCTGTCTCATCCTAATGTGCCTCTAGTTTCCTGCCTGTGCAAGTGTTTCACGTCCCCAGTGGCATTCTACAAGGCAAATGGCATCATGCTCTTCTCCCCAATTAGAATCTTTAATACAGCTCACATTACCCTCAAGGTGTTGGTCAGATTCTGAATGTGTGAAAGGCACAACACTGGCCCATGCTCTACTCACCTTTCTGGTCTTCTCTTTCTCCAACAGCCTCTCTAGAAGAGGAACCACTTGCAATTTTCTAAAATGCACAAACATTTGTTTCCACTTGGACCACTTGATTTTTGTAACCACATGAGTGCCTCTCTGTGGCCATCACCAGGTGATCTTCCTCTGGGACACTGAAAGAGACACCCTTTCCCCTTGCGTGACCAGAGTCCCAAGCTTGATTTTACTAGGGCACTAATGCAACTTCATCACATGCCATAGCATAAATGCTAATATGCTTTTTTTCCCTTGCCACACCTTCAAGTTCTTGTGGGCAGGTTCCACATTTCATGTATTTCTCCATTCCAGACATTGAGCAGAGTACCCTTCACATCTAATAGTATGAAAACATAGGCACTGAACAGGTTTAAATGAATGAATTTCCTTATGCAGTTCCCAGTCGTGTAATACTTTCTAAAGTGCTATAGCCTTTAATTATGTACTGGAGAGGATGATCTAGTGTCAGATGAAATTTTGTTTATTGAAATTAGCTTGTATGAGAATAAAATAATAGAAATGATAAAAGTATTAACAGGGAAATTAAGTATGGATGCTACTATGGTCTGAATATTTGTGTCGCACAGAAATGTGTATGTTGAAACTTTGACCCTCAAGATGGTGGAACCTTTTGAGAAGTCATTACTTAACAAAGAAGGAGCCCACGAGAATGAGGTTAGTGATCTTATAAAGAGGCCCCAGAGAGCTCCCTTGCTCCTTCCACCATGTGAGGACACAGTGAGAAGGGACCACCTAGGAAGGAGGAAATGGGCCCTCACCAGACACTGGGTCGGCTGGTACCTCGACCTTCGATGTCCCAGCCTCCCTGCTCAACTGTGAGAGGTAAAATTTGTTTTTTATAAGATACCCAGCTTATAGTATTTCATTTCAGTGGACCAAACAGATTTAAGTACATGCAAATATCCAATTTGATTATCTATGTATTTTTCTCCTTAACATTCATGCGGTTTAGCATTTAACTCATTTACAAAACAAAATAAAATTGACTCCTCCCTTTTGTGAGAAGAAAGCTTACATAAAAAAANAAAAAAAAAAAAAAAAAAACCAAAATACTGGCTGAAGATCAGCTTTGAAATTTTAGTTCGCATTCTAAAAGTGATTCCAATCAAACTTCTTTGGAATTTTGCCCCTTGAAAAATTAAGTTTGTCCACTGTGAGATATCAGCTTACACCTGTTAGAATGGCTATTGTTAAAGAAGCAAATAAGATAGCAAATATTGAAAGGGACATGGAGGAAAGGAGACCCTTGTATACTGTTGGTGGGAATGTAACTTCATACACCAATAAGGAAAACAATATGGAGGTTCCTCAAAAAACTGAAAATAGAACCATATGATCCATAAATCCTGCTGCTCTGCACACACACAAAGGCGTTGAAAGCAGAATCTCAAAGAGATACCTGCACTTCCATGTTCTTCAGAGTGTTATTCTCAGTCGCGTAGATGTGTGCGCAACCTATAGCCATTAAGTGGGTGAACGGATAGTACCAAGCAGCATGTCTGCATAATGCAATATTATTTAGTCTTAAAAAAATAAGAAAATCTTGTTATTTGAAACAACACTGATGAAGCTGGAGAGCATTATGGCAGGTGAAATCAGCCAGTCACAGAAGGACAAATACCACGTGATACCTCTTAAATAATAAATCTAAATCAACCTCATTGAGGCAGAGAGTAAAATGTCATTGCCAGAAGCAGAGGGAAAGAGGAAGAGAAGAAGTATTAGTCAGAGGGTGCAGAGTTTCTATTATAAAAAATAAAACGATCTAGAGATCCACTGTACAAGTTAGTGTCTGTAGATAATAATACTGCACTGTATACTTAAAAACTACTACCTGGATGGATCTGATGTAGTGTTCTTAAACACACAAAATTAAACAATCACAATAAATAAAGAGGGTGGTAGGAAACTTTTGGGGGTGGTGGATAGGTTCATGCTGTGAAATGTGGTTTTGGTATCATGGGTGTGGACTTTTCTCTATACTCATCAAGTGTTAAACATTAAATATGTATAGTTTTTAAATGCTAATCTATCTTAATAAAGTGATTTAAAAAAAAAACATAAAAAATGAACTGGGTTTGATGAAATAACTGTTGGCAAGATTTTCAGGTAGAAAATATTTTTAAAGGATAGCTCTTACAGCAATTTTGAGAAATAAAAATAACATAATTTTTTAATCTGGGGATTATACGTGCAGTTAATTTGAACATTTTGTTCTTTCGGAGGGATATAATGATGAATGTTTGATAATGCTTTTAGCTCTAAATCTTATGTTCCTTATCAACAATATCTAATTAATGCCTATTTTAAAGCATAAACTGAAGATACAGATACAGAAAGACAATACCACAAACATTTGTTTCAACTGAGCATTTAGATCTGCATATTAGAAAATATCCTGTATTCTATCCCAGGGATTTACTGATGCTTCCCTATTCCTTCTAAACGGCGAATTCAGCCATGAAGTTATATATAAATAGATGATATCTGAAGCTTTGAAATTCCAAATAAGATTCATAAGGAAATTATTTTTTCTTTCCAGCATATTGTATGATATGACTTATTTTCTATATAGTGAATGCATGCATTTTCAAATGTTTCAATTGAATTAACAAAAGTATGCATTTTAGCATAATAAGTATCTCCTTCAGAACTTGATTTCAAAAGTGTACCTAAGTAACTTAAAATTTGTATTTAGTATCTTGAATAGAAACACAGAGGATTAGCTTTCAACATTTTAAAAATATGCCCTGATCCATGGTGTGCCCATAACTTAGGATGGGCCTTTTAATAGAGATCATCCTTCCATGCACAGACTCCGCTCCCAATTGAAGCTGGAGGAAGTGAGCTTCTCTGTAAGATGCTGCACAGACAGGCTTCCATCAGCCACTTTAAGCCAGCAATGTGACTCTCTTCATGGCTTTTCTTAATCAGTTCATCTTTATTCAGAAATGTAAAAGGACTTTAAAGTAGCTTTACTTGGACTGCAAAATTGGGCAAAAAAAAAAAGATTATAACAAATCTTCTCAGCAGTTCTATTGTATTTCAATTGGTCTTTTTAAAAAATGGGGGACAGGCATTGAGAGGAAACTCTAAATGGAACTTTGAAAGTCTTTCGAATTTAGCAGAATATAATTTTTTGTTTTAGCCACAAATGAGATTAGAATAAGCCAGCAAATAAGTTTCTCTTACTCTTTAAAATTATTAGAGCAAATGTGAAAACTTATTTCCTGGAGTATGCTTAATACAGTAAGTTGGAAAAGGGAACTAATGATAGTAAAATGTAACTGTTAATGGAGTCATGCTTCTGTAATAATAAGGTGAGAAGCTCAGCAAATTCTCTCTTCCAAAATCAATGACAAAATTGTACAAAACTGTCAGAAACATAATTTTAGAACCCCAGAGGCTAACTCAGACATAAAAAAATTTGATAAGCAGTCATTCAGGAAAAACCATCCAATCTGGAGTGAGAACAGTGGAGCTCTGTAGCACATTTGTCTAAGGCTGTCCCCACCCCTCCCCTGACCTATTAGCACAACATTTTTTTTAAGAGTGACGCAAGATGTGGAACCCAAGAGCTTTGTTCTGGAGAAGAGAACTTCCTTGATTTGGAACAAAGAAACCCTAAATCCAAGGCATCACTAGAAATGGTGGCCATCCCAGCAGCAAATTCACGGTGAAAGCCAGCATTGTAAGTGATCTAAAGTTGAAATCTCAGTGGGGGCAAGCATCCAACCAGCAACCCCATCAGATATTTCACCAAGAGATGTAGGGAATGCCACAGTTTCAATGAGTCTGTGTCAGCTAACACGTAATGCTGGTGGTCTGGAATTTTACCTCTACAGATTGATCACAGTCTAAGAAGAAACCAGAGTGAGTCCCAAGAGTCCCAGCTGTCCACATGTTCTGGTCTAAACATGAGATGAGGTTTCCATGTTGAGGGAACACAAGAAAGGCCAGGAAAAAGAAAGATCTGGGGAAGATTTTTACGTTTAGATGTGTTCTCCAATCCACACGTAGATCTAGCAGCAAATGGTGTAAGTCTTGCTGGCTCAAGGAGTTTGCACAGAGCATTTGATAAGTCATTGGCTGGCCACTAAGCTGTGCTGATGTGGCGTACACTCAGAAAGCCAGAATTAAAGTTAAAAACAAGAATTAAACAAACTAAAATCTTCACAGAGATATCAGTAGCTGCATATTGCTAGAGATAGAGACTTCATATAATAATTCCAGGTAAGTTACCAATTTAAACAAAGAAAACTCAAGAGCAGTAATTCCCAGGATGGATAAGGGTGGATTCTAAGATAAGGCTAAATAAAAAAAAAAAAAAAAAAAAAATTGAGACTTTCAATGAAACTTGAAAAAATCATAGTAAATAGAATCTTTTTCTGAGGGTTTCAGATGTTGGACCTACAAAAGGACTCTAAAACAGTTTTAAAGGACAGCTTTAAATTTATAAAATAACATTAAAAGTTAAAGAAAAGTAACTATGCCAATTACCACCTATAGAAGGTTGATAAAATATGCATTATAAAAAGAATGACGTGTATATTGTGGCACTGAAGAGTCTAATACATTTGAGACACCGGAAGAAAAGTCAGCGAAGTTCATGATACACTAATAGAAATTATCTGATCTCCAGAACAGAGAGAAAATTCACAAATAAAAGCCTCACGGATCTCAGTGGTCCCATCCACTGTACCAAATATGTGGAATTGGAATTCCAGAAGAGGAGAGAGAGAAAGGAAGGGAAGAGCACAGGAAGCAATACGAGCAGAAAAAGAAGCTCAAAAAAGTCCAAGAAGAAATCCACACAAGACACAAAACCATCAAAGTGTTGAAAGCCAAAGACAATCAGAAAATCTTGAAACCAGCATTAAAAACACAACTCATGGGCAGGGAAGTGCTAATGTTAATGTTTGTATAGGTACGTGCAGAAGTAATTGCAGTTTTGCTGTTAAAAGTAATGCCCCAAACTGCAATTCCTTTTGTACTAACCTAATATCTACTACAATTTCATCCTCTGCAAAGAACATGATGTAAATGTTCTTTGCAGAGGAAGAAGCTGGCATAGACAAAAATAATCTCAGTTTTATATATTAAAAGAACATCAGAGAAGGAATAAATGCAAAAAACAAAATCACTTTTGTTTTTCTTATTCTTAACAAATGTAAAAATGAAAGTTTAATAATGGTGAGAAGGTACTAGTTGATCACAGTATATGGATAACTGAACTGGAGAGAGATAGTCTTTTGAACAACCAGTGCTGAAACAATTGTATATCTATATGTAAACGAATAAAAATAAACCTAAATACTAATCACGTACCTTTCACAAAAATTAACTCAAAAGAAACCATAGATTTAATCACAAGCCATAAAACTATAATTTTATAAACTAGATGAACTTAGCCTTGATGATGAGATTATTTTCTTTTCATTTTTTGTGGGTACATAGTAGGAATATATATTCATGAGATACATGAGATTTTTGACACAGGCATAAAATACGTAATAATCACATTAGGATAAGTGGGGTTCCCATCACCTCAAATATTTATCCTTTCTTTTTGTTGAAACAATCCAACGATACTATTTTAGTTACTTTAAAATGTATAATAATTTAGTGTTGACTGTAGTTACCATGTCCTGATATCAAATACTGGATCTTATTCAATGTATCTAACTATATTTTTGTACACATTTACCATCCCAATTTCTACCCCCCCCCCACCCCGCCCCAACCTTCTCAGCCTCTGGTAACCATCATTCTTCTCTCTAACTTCATGAGTTCAATCGTATTAAATTTTAGCTTTCACAGGTAAGTGAGAACACGTGAAGTTTGTCTTCCTGTGCCTGGCTTATTTCACTTAACAAAATGGCCTCCAATTTCATCCCTGCTGTTGCAAATAACAGAATCTCTCATTTTTTATGGCTCAGTAGTACGCCATTGTTAATATATAACACATTTCCTTTATCCATTCATCTGTTGGTAAACACTTAGGTTTCTTAATCTTGGCTGTTGTAAACCATGCTATAATAAAGATGACACTGCAGAAATCTCTTGGATATAATGATTTTGTTACTTTCCAGTATATAACTAGCACTGAGATTGCTGGATCACATGGTAGCTCTCTTTTTAGTTTTTTGAGGAGCTTCCAAACTGTTCTCCATAATGATTATACTAATTCACACCCCTAGAAACTGTGTAAGAATTTTCTCCACATCCTTTTCTCCTCCTCCTCTCCGGCATTTGTTGTTGCATGCCTTTAGGATAAAAGCCATAAAAGCCATATTAACGAGGTTGAGATTATATCTCAATGTCATTTTGATTTTTGTTTCTCTGATGATACATGGTGTTGGGCACTTTTCATCTTTGACGTTTGTATGTCTTCTTTTGAGAAATATCTATTCATATCTTTTGCCCACTTTTAATATGATTATTCGATTTCTTCCTGGGAGTTGTTTCAGCTCCTATTAATCCCTTGTGAGATAAGTAGTTTACACATATTTTCTCCCATTCTGTGGGTTGTCTCTTCTCTTGGCTGATTGTTTCCTTTGTGCAGAAGCTTTTTAACTTGATGTGATCCAATTTGTCCATTTTTGCTTTGATTGTCTGCACTTATCGGATATTACTTAAGAAATATTTGCCAAGACTGATGTTCTGGAGAGTTTCACCAATGTTTTTTTCACCAATGTTTTAGTGGTTTCATAACTTGAGGTCTTAGATTTAAGTCTTTAATTCATTTCTATTGGATTTTTGTATACGATGAGATTTGGAGTTTAGCTTCATTCTTCTGCATATGGATATCCAGGTTTCCCAGCACCATTTATTGAAAAGAACTGTCCTTTGCCCAATACATGTTCTTGTCATCTTTGCTGAAAAGGAGTTTACTGTAGATGCACATACAGATCTATTTCTGGTTCTCTATTCTGTTCCATTAGTTTATGTGTATGTATTTATGCTGGTACCATATTGTTTGGGTTACTACAGTTCTGTAGTATAATTTGAAGTCAGGTATGTGATTCCTCCAGTTTTTGTTTTTTTTTTTTTCTTTTGGCCAGGATGATTTTGTCTGTTCTAGGTATTTTGTGGTTTCATATACATTTTTGAATTTTTTTTCTTTCTGTGAAGAATACTATTGATATTTTGATAGGGATTATATTGAATAATACTTCCTGGTAGTATGGAGCTTTCAATAATATTTATTCTTCCAATTCATAAATATGAAATATTTTTCCTTTTTCTACCTTCTCTTCAACTTCTTGCATCAATATTTATAATTTTTACTGTAGTGATCTCTCACTTCTTTAGGTAAGTCTACCCCTGGTTATTGTATTGGTCTGCTCTCACACTGCTATAAAGAAATAACTGAGGCTGGGTAATTTATAAAGAAAAGAGGTTTAATTGGCTCATTTTTCCATAGGCTGTATAGGAAGCATAATTCTGACATCTGCTTGGATTCTAGGGAGGCCTCAGGAAACTTTTCATCATGGAAGAAGGTGAAGGGAAAGTGAGCATATTTTACATGGCTGGAACAAGAGAAATGGTGGGGGAAGTGCTACACACTCTTAAACAAACATATCTTGTGAGAAATCTACCATGAGAACAGCAATGGGGGGTGGTACTAAAAGATTAAACAAATAGAAACCTTTCCCATGATCCAGTCACCTGCCACCAGGCCCCACTTCCAACATTGGGCATTATAATTTGATGGAGAGTTGCCTGCTTCACAGTTCCACATTTTCAGGTGTTCTTATAGAAGTGTCCTACTCTTCTGGTACCAGTTTTCTATATTAGTCCATTGTCACACCCTACCACTGGGTCCACCCCACATGTGGGAGTTCAAGATGAGATTTGGGTAGGGACATGGCCAAGCCATATCATTCCACCTCAGTCCCTCTCGAATCTCATGCCCTCACATTTCAAAATCAATCATGCCTTCCCAACAGTCCCCCAAAGTATTAATTCATTTCAGCATTTACTCAAAAGTCCATAGTCCAAAGTCTCATCTGAGACAAGGCAAGTCCCTTCTGCCTATGAGCCTGTAATATCAAAGGCAAGTTAGTTACCTTCTAGGTACAATGAGGGTACAGGTATTGCATACAGCCATTCCAAATGGGAGACATTGGCCAAAACAAAGGGTTTAAAGGCCCCATGCAAGTCCAAAATCCAACAGGGCAGTCAAATCTTAAAGTTCCAAAATGATCTCCTTTGACTCCATGTTTCTCAGCCAAGTCATGATGATGCAAGAGGTGGGTTATCATGGTTTGGGTAGTTCTACCCCTGTGGCTTCTTTTTATAAATTTTGTCTTTAAATCTGTTTTCTTATGTAATTGCCATCCTGTTATTTTCAGTCTATGTGTTTCTTTATAGGCAAAGTGTGTTTGTGAGTTTCTTATAGGAAACAGATAATTTGGTCTTGTTTATATATAAACAACCATTGGGAATGAGGAATGAATACATATATGTGTGTGTATAAATTATATATTTATGTATGGTGTATGTATTTTATGTATAATTTAATGTTTACATATAAACAAGCATTGGGAGTGAATATATATGTGTGTGTGTGTGTGAAAATGTGGCATATATATTTAAATTATATATACTTTATATATAATAAAAATAATGGTTAGATATTAACAGGGGTCTGGTATATATATATTTATATTCAGTCACTATGTCTTTTAGTTGGAGAGATTAATCCATTTACATTTGATGTATTTTCTTGATAAGTAAGGACTTACTCCTGTCATTTTGTTGTTTTCTGGTTGTTTAGTGGTATTACTTTTTTTCTTTCTTTCTTGTCTTCCTTTTAGTGAAGGTGATTTTCTCTGATGGTGTGTTTTAATTTCTTGCTTTTTATTTGTTGTCTGCTATTTTTTTATTTGAAGTTACTGTTAGGCTTGTAAATAATTTTTCTTAAATTGATGAGAAATTAAATACTTATTGCATAAACAAACTACCAAAGAGAAAACTAATAAAAACTCTATATTTAATTTCATCCCTCTGCTTATTAGCTTTTATTATTTATATTTATTTCTTATTACACTGTTCATGGAAAAGTTGTTGTGGTTACTATTTTTGATAGATTCATCTTTCAGTGTTCCTACTTAATATGCTAGGAGTTTAAACATCACAATCACAGTGTTATAATATTTGTATCTTTCTGTGTTAACTATAACCAGTGAGTCTTGTACCTCCAGATCTTTTCTTATTACTGATTAACATCCTTTTCTTTATAATTAATCAAGGTAGATTTTTTTTCCTTCAGCACTTTAAATATATTATGACGCACCTCCTGGCCTGTAGTTTCTCCAAAGAGGGCTTCTGCCAGACATATTGGAGTTCTTTTTATATTATTTATTTCTTTTCTCTTCCTGCTTTTAGGGTCCTTTTTTCTCCTTGACCTTCAGAAGTTTGATTATTAAATATCTTGAAACTATATTATTTGGGCTATACCTGCTTGGTCCTCTATAACCTTCTTGTGCTTGATTATTTATAGTTTTTCCAGGTTTGAAAAGTTCTCTGTTATCCCTTTAAATAAACTTTCTACCTAGATCTCTCTCTTTACCTCTTTCTACCTCATTTTAAAAATCTCATCAGTGTACTTTATTCTTCTGAATTATTTTTTCCTTTGTCTTCTGTGACTGTGTATTTTCAAATAGCCTGTTTTTGAGCTTATTAACTCTTTCTTCTGCTTGATCAATTCTGCTGTTAATATATTGTAATGCATTCTTCAGTATGTCAATTGTATTTTTAGCTATATAATTTCTGCTTGATTCTTTTAAATTATTTCAATCCCTTTGTTAAATTTATTTGATAAGATTCTAAAGTCCTTCTCTGTGTTATCTTGAATTTTGTTAGGCTTCCTTAAAATAGCAATTTTGAATTTTCTTTCTGATAGTTCATATATTTTTGTCTCTCCAGGAATGATTGCTGATGATTTATATAGTTCATTTGGTGTGGTCATGTTTTCTTGAACAGTCTTGATGCTTATGAATATTCTTCATTTTCTGGGCATTGAAGATTTAGGTACGTATAGTAGTCTTTGCAGTCTAGGATTGTTTGTACCTGTCCTTCTCTGGAAGGCTTTCCAAGCATTCAAAGGGAATTGGGTGTTGTGATCTAAGTCTTTGGTCACTGCATCGATAAAGGCTCTTCAGTTAGCTTGTAATGAATGCTGCTAGTCCTGAGTCTATCCATTCAGAACAATGGATTATCTTTGGGCCCAGGGAAGATCCAAAAATACTGTTCAGGAGCCAAGACCTGGAATTAGAGACCCAAGAAGCCCTCTTACTGCTGTCCTCTGCTGTGGCCAGAGGGGTACCCAGGCTGCAAGACAAAGTCCCCTTTTGTATTCATCTGTTTTCACACGGCTGATAAAGACATACTTGAGACTGGACAACTTAGAAAAGAAACGGGTTTATTGGAGTCACAGTTCCATATGGCTGAGGAGGCCTTACAATTATGGTGGAAGGCAAGGAGGAACAAGTCACATCTTAGATGGATGGCAGTTGGCGAAGAGAGAACTTGTGTAGAGAAACTCCCATTTTTAAAACCACCAGATCTCGTGAGACCAATTCACTTTCACAAGAACAGCACAAGAAAGACCCACCCCCATAATTTAATCACCTCCCACCTGGTTTCTCCAACAACACATAGAAATTATCAGATTTACAATTAAAGATGAGCTTTGGGTGAGGACACAGCCAAACCATATAAACTTTGTTCTTTCCTCTCCGGTCCTCAAGCAAAAGGAGTCTTTCTCCTCAGCCACCACAGCTTGGAATATGTTGAGTCTCACCTGAAGCCAGCACATCTCTGAGTCTCACCAAAGACCCACGGTAAGTACTGCTTGGCTATCACTACTGATTATTCAGGGCATGAGGACTCTTTAGTTAGCAAGTGACGAATCCCGCCAGATCTAGTTCCCTCCTTTCAAAGTAGCAGGTTCCCTTCTGGCCAAAGATGTGTCTAGAAGTGTCATCCAGGAATGAGGACCTCATGACTCTGCCTGGTGTCCTATCCTACTGTTACTGAACTGGTTTACAAGTTTCAAGACAAAGTCCTACTTACTCTTTCTTCTCTCTTCAAGCAGAGGGAAGGAGTATCTCCCAGAGCTTCAAGCTGTGCTTCCTAGAGTTGTGGGAGGGTGACACAAGCATACCCTTAGCCACCCCACTGGTGTCTTAGTAGGTCATGTACCCACCAAGTCCACCATCAACAAGACAACCACAGCATCAGGAGTTATCTAAGAATTGCAGTCCGTGTGGCCTAGACGGTTTTGCAAGTTTCTTTAGAATCTAGACCACTTTAGCCCATGGTGGTGGGGCTTGTTGGAACAGATGAACCCTCTCTGGCAAGAGTTGACCTAAACGCTTCTTCTGTAGGTATTGGCTGAATTCTGCCCTGAGTTTCCTTCTGCTCTGACAGGGCAGCACTGGCTTCCAATGCAAATTCCCACCCTCACTGCACTCTCCCCACCTCCAACTGCTCAGACTCTCTCCATGCAACATGGCCACTGCAGGAGATGGCGCAGAGTAGGTGTGGGTGATTGAAGATTCTTTTCTACCCTCTTCAGTGTCTTCTTCCTTATGATGATGTTAAAACCAAGTACTGTGATCACTCACCTGACTTTGGTTCTTATGAATGTGCTTCTTGTGTGGATCGTTGTACAAATTGATGTTTCTGCTGGGGGTGTTGATTGCTGGACTGTTTTACTTGACCATCTTGCTCCATGTCACTCACAATGATGGGTTTTCAGATACAAATACAAAGAACTGTCCAGGGAATAATAATAATAAGATAGACTTAATTAAACTCAAAACTTTCTTCTCTACTTAAGACAATGGTAAGTGAATAAAAAAGCAAGCACACAGATTAGAAGAAAATATTTGGAAAACACATATTTGTAAATAATTTTTCTGTAAAAAAATATTTTCCAAGTCTTTTAGAAGTCAACAATAAGTTATAAACAATCTAATTTAAAAGAGGGCAAAATCCGCTGGGTGCAGTGGCCCATGCCTGTAATCCCAGCACTTTGGGAGGCTGAGGCAAGCAGATCACCTGCAGTCAGGAGTTTGAGATCAGCCTGACCAACATGGTGAAATTCGTCTCTACTAATAATACAAACATTAGCCGAGCTTGGTGGCGGGTGCCTGTAATCCCAGCTAGTCAGGAGGCTGAGACAGGAGAATTGCTTGAACTTGGGAGGTGGAGGTTGCAGGGGATGGAGATCGCACCACTGCACTCCAGCCTGGGCAACAGAGCTAGACTCCTTCTCAAA
>NW_016107500.1:3235645-3254221 GCF_001604975.1 Cebus imitator | reverse complement strand
AAAAAAAAAAAAAAAAAAAAGTGAGCAAACTCTCTGAACTCTAGGGAAAAAATTTTGCATATTTATATATGTATACTGATTACAAATAAACATTTGTAAAAATACTTACATTGTATCATTAATATAATTAATAGAAAGCATGTTAAAACAGCAATAGATTACCATTATATGCCTTATTAGAATAATTAGAATAAGAAAGAGAGGAGTGGGGAAATTAAAACACCAAAACACTAATTACTGATGAGAATGTAAAATAAGAAGTCTCATTCATTCATTGCTAATAGAAATGCAAAATCGTACAGTCACTTTGGCTTACACAGCCAAATAGTACGACTATTCATTCATTGCTGGTGAAAATGCAAAATAGTATAGCCACAATGGTTTGATAATTTCATGTGAAGCTAAAACATTTCAATTATATAACATCTGGATAAAATCAAACCAGAGATTAAAACAACAACAACAACGACAAAATAATCATTGGGTTCTGGATTTCAGATAAAAGAGGAGAGCAGAATAGAAGCAAAGAGGGAATTAATTTCTTATTCTGTACAATACAGTAATCATTTATGTACTTTCCATTACCCAAATCCCATAGAACATTATAGCAAAAAAAAAAATTATAGTACATGCAAATTAAAAAGAATTATGTGCTTTCTGATGGGATTTTACCATAAAATGCCAAATGTGACAAAACATTCTAAAGATATGACAAATGTACAAAACAAACTCACCAGAAAGGGTGCATTAAGACAAAACCAGTGTATGCAACTTTGGAAATGAGTGGAGTCTATGACACTAAAAGCAACATAAATTTTACAAAGCAGGGTGATGGGTTAACAACTCTGATAGTGTTAATTATGTAGACACTGGATTGAAGAAATAAGCAATAAATGGTAGCAGGTAAGGGCCAGATTTCCCACAAATAGAGTAGAAGGTTCTAGACAAGAAAGGGGAGACTAACTCATTTGGTAATTGATTAGAGCTGACACAGTTATGAACTCATGCTTGGCTTACTAGAGATATGGATGGTTGCATGTAGCGGTGTTTTAGATGTGTGTACATGTATGCATTGGTGTACATGCACCCATCCTCATGGTGACAGCCCAGAGGGACTAGAAACAATGTCATCTCCGAAACAGCAAGTAGGCTCAGATCCCAGATCTTACATTCTAATTTCATTCTCCAATGAAAAGAACCAGACTCCTTAGAAAAATGGCTACTTTGTGGATTGGGTAAGCAAGTACTGAAAGAAGGAGGAAGATAGACATATGGAAGACTCTTACATCACCAGGAAATAGGAAGTACTAAAAATAAATACATAAAATAAAATAGATAAAAGCAAAACAAAACACAATTACAGAAGTATATCAAAATCACATGGTAGCCACTAAAATGGCTTCCAATGACTAGAGCTGAAACATTTTGCACAAGAAAATTTATAATATAGTTGGAATACAAGTCAAAACATAAAGGGAGCATCCATTAGTTGATACTGGTAAAATCAATGATTGAATGGTGGACTGGATGGATTTCCTGTGCAAAAAGCATTCCAAATATCTTTTTTTTTTTTTTTTTGAGATGGAATCTCGCTCTGTTGTCCAGGCTGGAGTGTGATGGCACGCTCTCGACTCACCACAACCTCTGCCTCCCAGCTTCAAGCAATTCTCCTGCCCCAGCCTCCTAGGTAGCTGGGATTACAGGTGCGCACCCCCACGCCTGACTAATTTTTGTATTTTTAAGTAGAAAAGTGGTTTCACCATGTTGGTCAGGCTTGTCTCGAACCCCTGACCTCGTGATCCACCCGCTTCAGCCTTCCAAAGTGCTGGGATTACAGGTGTGAGCCACTGCACCTGGCTTCCAAATATCTTACATGGATGCAGCCCTGAAGGAGGTGGAACATGACTTTGTGCGCCTTAGTATGGGCTGTACAGAGTGAATTCCTTTCAAAGAGTACAGTGTAGAAAGGAGAAAAAAAAGAGTATTTTTTACTGTGTAGAAACCTGAAAAACATACCACAGTTAGATCACCATTAGAAAAACAAGTCATGTTGATAACATGCCCTCTTGATATGATGTGATAAGAATGACCCTAGACCTTTTAGGTATTTCTTCCAAAACACATCTTTAGTCTAATCTGAAAAAAACACCAAATAATCCCAATAGAGGACCCTCTACAAAATATCTAACCAGTCCTCCTCAAAACTGTCAAAGTCATCAAAAACATGGCAAGTTCGAGAAACTGTTACAGCTGGGAGGAGCTTAAGGAGACAGGATAGATAAATGTTATGTGGTATCCTGGGTGGGATCCTGGGACAGAAAGCTGAAATGTTTGTTGCCTGTGATGGAAGCTAACTGAAGAGTGTGTGTTGCAGGGAGCAAGGATCTTGTTTTAGGGTAGGTGGGGTGAGGACTGAAAAATCAAAATGACACTGTAGTAAATTAATTGAGTTCAAGAGGGTTTTTATAACAGAAATGCATATATCTGTTGGTTACTGCAGAGCTCTTTATTCATCACAAGTTGCGGTCTTTTTCGTCTCTATCTTTTTTATGAAAACCACATTGCTGAATATCTCATCTGTGCTCAAACATGGTGTACATAATTCATGCGTTGTCAAGTCAAAAGCGTTTGTCTTTAGATTTTGACCGTTTAACTCTAGCTTTGATTTCTTTCTGACTAAGGGTAAGGAGAAAAAGTTTAAGAAGCATGAAAGTGTATTTAAATACCTTTCTTTTGAATCTCATTCACCCACAGTTTTATTTTCATAAGCTACTTGGGCATTTCTGTACCTACCCATAGCTTCAAACTCCAAAACATCCATTGAGATGGTGAGGGTAGCTTAGATTGACAATACTGTTTTCTTATTGATCATTTGCCATCAGTTAAAGCTGCAATTCCCATTTTTATCCTACCAATTTTAGTGGAATAGCATAGTGCTCTTAAAAACATGTTTGTGGAGCTCTTATCATGTACCAGGCTCTGTGCTAGACCCAGGCAATTAAAGATAGAAAACAGCCATTCTATTCTTCAGTCTCTCTTTGAAGGCATCACTGCAGGTGAATTGCAAATGTGTCCTGGAAACTGTGACTGAATTGAGCAAAGCTACATACAAGGCCCAAAGTGAAAAGGAACAGGCCATGAGGCAGAGATGTACCTGAGTCCAGGTGAGAGATGGGGGACCTGACACAGTAGGGATTTTCACTTGATCTTATTGACAGGGAGAGAAACTGGAAAAATATGAATGTGTGTTGTAACATTATCAAAATTTTACTTTAGTTACAGCACTTTGTGGCTGGAATGAAGAATGTTCCAGTTGGAATGGGCAGGAAAAACAGGAAGCAGAGAAATCAGTTCAAAGGTCATTTCCACTGGCCAGAAAGAAGGTATGGAAGATCAAGCATAAGACAGAGGCCAAGAAGATAGGAGAAAAAAAAAAATTGCATCGTTAAATATGCACAAGATCACATCAGCAGTCCTTGGTTTTAGGAAGAGAAACTGAACTCAAGTGATGAATCCTAGGTCATTGCAGATAGACACGAGGGTGGTGCATGGTGGGTTGTGATCCCACTGCCTGCTCCAGACAGACTGGAGGTGGGGGCCAGCTGGAGCAAGGAGACAAGTTCATCTTGGGAGGAGATAAGTTCCAGTGACTGCAGAGGCAGGGTGGGGGTTTGTGCACACTTCTTGATATTCAGCTGTGAATCTATTAGACAATTTGTAGTTATTAAAATTTGAAAAAACAAAGATATCATAAAATAACAAATTTTAAGCTCAGCAGAATCTGGATGGCCCGGACCCAGAATAGGCTGCCTTGGCACTGCCAGAAGCAATGTCTCTGCATGAGTGTCAAGCAGGGTGGATGTCCTCACAGGACTCCATTCCAGCCTGTCACCCCACTGACTCAGAAACTTGACGCCATGAATGTAGTTTAATTCATGTAACTGTAGCTTATTGAAATCTTTAAACATATATTTACATACATTTGAAAACATTATAGATATTTTTATATATAAAACTATATATATTTTTTAAAAAGTGATTTCTGAGTATTTAAGAGGATTCCCCAGCTCCACTGAGGAAAATTCATAATAGTGGTGAAGATGATTACTACTTAATTAGTGATTAAATAGTTAGTGATTAAATAATCCCACTAAATTTAAAGCCAGAAAATAAATAAATAAATAAATAAATAAATAAATAAATAAAACTGGTTACCCTTTGCCATGTTTTTGTTTCCTTGCAATATCTTTGTTTCATTCAAAGAATATCAATTCTCCATTCCCCATCTCTTCCCAAATGTCCCAATGAATGAAATGTGCCACAATTACAAAGCAAGACGGTCTGTGCCTATGGTCACAGGTTAGATTTACTTAATGTTGAGGTTATTGATTTTATAAATCAAAGAAGTCTGAAGAGTATATTGAAGATACTCAAGTAGTGTTGTTTTATCAGTGCCAATATTTCAATTTTTTCCTATGAAATACTGAATAGTGAGGTCAGTAA
The DNA here is from genome assembly GCF_001604975.1 of Cebus imitator. NCBI lineage: Eukaryota > Metazoa > Chordata > Mammalia > Primates > Cebidae > Cebus > Cebus imitator. The sequence continues at coordinate 3,249,718 of NW_016107500.1, read as the reverse complement.
TAACATCTTTTTCACTCTCCTGCTAAGATACAGTCATAAAAATCCATGCATGGCTCGATGTTTTCTCCCCATGCCCTTTGTGACAGAACCACTTCATGTGTTACCAGCCTCGCCTTCCACTGGATGAACTGCAGAGGGCCTGAAAAAGGACAGCCAGCCACATCGAGCAGACCTTGGAAGAATCAATCTTCTTTCAAACAAAGTTCTAATTTAATATTTTTATAGTAAATAGAAAAAGAAAGTGGAATATGCCTACATTTTTGCTAAAGCATAATATAAAAAGAACAGAAAAGAACCAAGCCCTGCAAACTCATGCTTCAGACTACCAGATGCTAGAGAGGTGGATTGCAGATGACTTATTTTCTACAGTTCTAAAGCTTATATATCGTATCTGAGGATTAAGTCATGTCTTGTATTGGATGAAATAAAATAAATTTCATTTTGAAAAAAATTAATTTTCTTTTAAATTTTTTCATTGACTCACTTGTCATTTAGGAGCACATTATTTAATTTTTGTGTATTTCTACATTAATGGTTTCCAAAATTGTTCTTGTTACTAATTTCTAGTTTAAATAAAGCAAACTTTAAAAGCTTCACAACAATAAAAATATTTTTATACCTGTTTTATTGCTTTGCTTCACCCTGAGCCCTTATTTTCTCAGAGACTCCTCCTCTGATATTTTCCATTTCTGGCCCTCTTTTCTCCTTGACTCCCCAAAGAACCAAAGTAGAAAATTCTCTTGTTAGAAAATGCATATCTATCCTTAGTAATCAGCTCAACCTTCATCTTTAGAGTGAAAATGTTATAGTTAAATTTAAATAAAATACATGCTTTTATATGTTAAAATTACATATTGAGATCCTAATCCCAATGAATCCAAATATGACCTTAACTGAAGATAGGGTTGTTGAAGATGTAATTAGTTAAGGTGAAGAACTTAGGGCGAGCCCTGATCCAATATGACTGGTGTTCTTATTAATAGGGGAAATGTGGACACACATGCTCACACACACATACACACACAGGCCCACACGCACACACAAACACACAGAGAACACAGGGTGATGCTTCTACAAGCCTAGAAACACCAACATTTTCAGCCAGCTCCCAGAATACTGCACATTGCTGTGGGGATTTTGAAGTCAAAGGTTGTCTTCCCGAAATTTTAGCCCCTGATAACTTGTGTTATACAAGACAAAGAGTAGGTTCTCAATGGTTGTGAGAAATGAGCCTTCTTACCTTTAAATGTTATACCTTCTTGTATGCCTGTTGCATCTCATTTTATGTATTGACTGGTATTATATGTTTGCACACAAATATTATAATCTCTTTAAATTCTAATTTCCTTGATGGAAAATCCCATGTGTTAGGTGTGTTTGTTCTTCCACATTTCCTGATGTATTTTAAGAGCTCAAATAGAGAATCTGTTATAGGCAAGTAAACTTCTACCACATAGACCTTCCTACAGATAATAACCATACTCTCTAGACAAATTGAAAACAAAGCAAAGCAAACAAAAAGTACTTGAGTAACAAAGCAGGCAAAATATAAAGCAGCATCAACAATTGAAAGAGGCAATGGTTAAGAGTAACTTTACTATTTTATATATTTAGGTTCAGGGAGGGCTGCACTGAATGCCAAATTTTGTGGACACAATTCTTGAAAATCTGTACTGTTTCTGCATTTAAAAAACAAAGGACAGAATTCAAGGCAGATATATGTACTGGGCAGTAAGTAAGGTATTCTGGAAATAAGACAACGGGAGAGGGATATTCCAGATATAAACTGTCAAAATATCTGGCTCTATTCTGGACGACACAGATGAGGATTATAAGCAGCTCAGCTAAGGGTAAAACAACTCAAATTAGTTTTGTGCTGCCGCCTAAGAAACAGTTTAAAATTGAGCTCTATAAAGTTAATTGCCTGCTACAGAAAATTCCGATACTATTAGAAAAATGAAAACATAATCCATGGTCTTCACAGCATACCATTTATAATTTCTGAGTGGGACACAGGACAAAATACTAGACATGGACAAGATGCTAGACTAATTCTCTCAAGAGAAGAGAAAATTAACTGAGACCAATCCCGTGATGGCCTGGAAGATAAGTAAACAACACTTTAAAGCAGTGATTCTAACTAATGTCAATGAAAGATCTTCATAATGAATGAAATAATAAGCATCTCAGCAGAGAATACTCTATCTATATAGATAAATAAGAAAATTTTAAAACTAAAATATATAGCATGAGTATGCATTCTCCAGAGAAAAGTAATCAAATAGGATGTGTATGTGAGAGAAGAGAAAGATTGGGAGGAACTGACACACAATTATGGAGACTGAGAAATTCATGAGCTGCTGTCCTCAAGCTGGGAATTCAGGAAAGCTGGGGACTTGGTGGTGTAATTCAGTCTGGGTACAGGGATCTGAAAACCAGGAAGCCAATGAAGTAGATCCTAGTTTGAAGGTGGAGAAAATGAGACCAGACATTTTAGCACAAGCACTAAGGCAGAAAATAAAAGGCGAAAATTACACCTTCCGCCACTGTGTGTTCTATTCAAGCCTTCAGTAAATTGTTTAATATGTTCTTCCACATTCTGGAGAAGAGTCTTCATTATTCGGTTCACAGATTCAAATGTAAATACTACCTAGAAACACCCTCACAGATACACCCAGTCATAGTCTTTCATTGGGCAATCCAAGGCCCAAATAAGTTGACATATAAAATTAACCATCATAGGTAAAAGAAGTAGAATAAAAATATTCAATGGATAAGTATAACAGCAGAAAATAGATAAAAAAGGAAAGAATAAGTGAGTTGGAAGACAGATAAATATAAATTATACAGTCTGAAAAATATTTATCTCAAACATCTCTGTCTCTCTTTCATCTTAATCAAAAGCCTTTAGTGTCTCTTTATTACTTGATGTTACTCTTAAATTATAAGATATAAGCTATTGTTTATTGTTTGATTTTGGTTAATCACAGCAGAGTGTTTCAGAAATTGGGTACATCTCACAACTGATTAGTTGATAGATAGATGTCATTCAAACTTACTATTATCTCTTCTAAAGAACTGTTATATGGAAGTTGTATTTTTATATATTGTTTCTTTTATGTATTATCATATTCAAAGATCATGATGTCACTTGCATGCAATTGTATGTACTACACACACACACACACACACACACACACACACACATTTGTTTTCCACACCATGCTGAAAAATATTAAGTTATTAGTTTCATGGGTTTACAATGATTATCTACATTTAAAGTACATAAAATGAAAAGGTCTGTGTATATATATGAGTGTACATTTAGAAAAGGAACTAGCTAACAGCCAGATGCACACATTTTGTTTTGCACCTAATTATTTAACTTTGTGTCCTATAGATCAGTGTATTCTTTTTCAGAACTCAAACTCCATACAACCTCACTCAGTCAAAAGAAAACCAGTCAAGACTGTCACTTCCAGCCATGTTAGAGTAAGTAGTTGGAGACTTGCCTTTATGCTCTAAACAAATATAAAACTAAAAAAAAATGAAACAACCGTTTATATACATTGAAATCTAGGGAGTGCAGGACTGTGATTACCATGAGATTAGAAAAATATCAATGTGATTCCAAAAATTATTCTTCATTTTTATCAGAGACAATTTTCGAACTGCAGTGCAGGGAAGATGTACTCAAACAGAACATAGTGGCCTTAGTGATTAGACGGGAGAGAGGAAAGAGTTCAAGGTGTGAAGTACAATTGAAATTTTTACAGCAGAATTACAAAGAGGAGGGAGAAATGGAGAATTTACTATACATAATCCCCTTAAGTCTGTGGCAGTATGTAAGGTAAAAGTAAGTAAAGGTAAACAAAACATTCCTGAGTTTCTTTAAGTAGAACTATTCTAAAAATGTGCAATAAGCTGGTAAACATTTGAGTTCTGACAATCTAGAAAAGAAAGAACTTGCTAAAGCATGTGACATTTAGTAGATGTGAGAGAAGAATTATGCTTTGTAGTAGGTAGAATAATAGCTTCTGCAAAAATGTCCATATTTTAACCTCCAAAACCTGTAAATATGTTGTTACACAGGCAAGGGAAAATTATGTTTCCATATCAGATGACCTTGGGATACAGATATTAACCTTGATTATCTGGGTGAACCTAATGTAACCACAAGGACCTTTATAAGGAGAGAGAAAAACAGGAGAGTCAGTCTCCAAATGATGTAGCAGTAGAAACATGCCATTTGCCTCTATTAGGTTTGAAGACAAAAGAGAATCCAACCCAAGGAACTGAAACAACTCTAAAAGTTGGGAAAGAAAAGAAAATAGATTATACCCTAAAGAAAGCACAGCATGGCTGACACTTTTGTTTTAGCTCAGTGAGACTTATTTCAGACTTCTGATTTACTAGATTGTAAGATAATAATAAATGCCCAATGTTTTAAGCCTCTACATTTCAGGAAATTTGCTACAGCAGTAATAGGAAACAGATTTATGACTTAATAGTAGAGTTCAACAAAGCAAGGAATAAAGTCCACTCTAGAGACCTAAAAGAAAGCCTAAATATAACCTATAGTTTAGTTAATAATCTGACAAAACAAAATTTAATACTTATTTTAGGAAAACAACACAATGTAAACACTCAACTTCCTAATCAGAACAATGTCAAACATCCAGTCAAAAATACTAGACAGGCAAGGAAACAAAATATTGTAAAAATTTTGTTTTTACAAAGAAAAAGCTTTTGTAAAAGTCATTAGAGAGATAATTAAAAATAATAGATATAATTTTAAGATGATTGTCAGACGATCATCTTAAAACAGCTACTAAAATGTTCTGCAAATTAAACAAATGGGATACGTAATGAAAATGGAAATGAAAATTACTAAGTGCAAATTATAAAGTTACAAATATCAGCATCTGAAATAGATAAACTTGTATCTACTTAACAAATACTGCAATATAATTATTTCTTGAATTAAATGTAAACAAATCAAATTGAAGTATCGAAAGAAGGGATAAGAAAAAAAATACATTACATAAGTACCCTTAATGAAATGTGACACATTACCAAGAATTCTAACATACATACAACTGGATTCTCTGAAGAAACAGAAAATAGCGTAATGAAAAAAACGCCTAAATTTTCACTATGCTTTTCAAATCTGATTAAAAACTTGTACATTGAAAAACCTTAAAAAGCAGCACTGAGATAAACAAAAGGAAAAAACCACCAAAATATATCATAATCAAGTTGTCAAAAATGAGTAATAAGAAGAAAATCATAAGACAGAGAAGAAATAGATATTTCATAAAATAAAATGAAACTATAAAGGACCACAGGTTTATAATCAGAAAATAGCAATCCACAAAATAGAAAAATATTATTTGTATAGTACTAAAATAAGTAAAATTGTATATCTAGAAATATGTTCTTACAAAAACAAATAGAATTTTCAGAAAAAAAAAATTGAAATAAACTTTTCCTGCAGAACTTTAATACAGAAAACATTAAAGTAATTTTTGGGTGCTGAATTAAAGAATGTTGGTTGGAAACTCTGACTATAGAAAGAAATGAAGACTGTGGAAAGGTAAGTGTATGTGCAAATTTTTTAAGTTTTTTATTGTGAAATTATGAGCTACTTGATAATTTAAAGTGAAAATAACAACAAAGTTTAAAGGCTTATAATATATTCAGAAATATAATACATGAAAATTATCTACATAGTGAGAGAGAGAAGGTGAAAGCACACAGTGAAGCTTATATTTTGCGTGAATTGGTGGGATATAATTTGAAGGTAGAAAGTGAGACATTAGAATACACATTTGAAACCTAAAGTCAACTACAAAAAGAGATGTAATTAGTAAGATAATAATATGGAAAAATTTAAGACTAAAAATAATATGATAAAATTTAAGACTAGATATTTGTTTCCTAAGATGTTAAAATGCTTTTTATTACCCTTTATCCCCTCTTCTTTCATACTAAAGAAAATATTGAAGAAGAGAAGACAAAGAATAATACAAAGTATTACAACATCTTAGGAAACAAACATCAAGTTGCAAGACTTAAACCCACCAATATTGACAATTAAGTGTGAGTGATCAAACCCTCCAATTAAAAAACTGAGATTGTCAAAATGAATCAAAAAAGTAGATTCTAACAATATGCTGCCTACAAGAAACATATTTAATATTCAGAAAAGATAATTTAAAAGTAAAACTATGGGAAAAGATACACACTTCAAACACTATTGATAAGAGATTTGAAGTGGTTATACTAATATTAATTAAAACTGACTTCAGAATAAATAATTTTATCAGAGATGAAGAGACATTTTATAATGATAAAAGGATAAATTAATCAAGAATGCACAACAATATTAACTGATTATGCACCTACATATAGAATAGCAAATGTATGTGGGAAGAGTATACAGAACTGAAAGGAAACATGAACAAATTCACAATTTTAATTGAATATTTCATCACATTTCTTTCAGTAAATGACAATATATAGACAGAAAATTAATGACTATTAACCAAGTCAAATTTATGTAAAAATGTAGAATCCCGTGAAACGACAGCAGAATTCACAGTCCTTTCAGACACACATTAAAAATTATCAAGAGAGATCTTACAATATGGAACAAGTTTCAGTAACCAAAAGAATTAAAATTATATAGAATGTATTATCATAACAGAATTGAATTAAAATCAATAACAATAATATATCTATAAAATCCTCCCAAATATTTGCAAATTAATCAAAACACTTTAAAAAATCTCATGGCTTGAAAATAAAAATGACAAGCAAGATTAAAAATTTTGAAAACTGAATTTTGAAAAAAAACATTTTAAAACTTGATGTTGTTGCTAAAGCAATTGCTACAGGAAAATTTACAACGTGAAATACTTAATTTTTTTTTTAAGTCTACAATCAATGCTCTAAGCTTCCATCTTGAGAATGTAGAGTGGGGAAGCAAATTGAATCTCAAAATAAGTAGAAATAAGGAAGTATTAACAATTAGAAAAAAGAATTAACAAAATAGAGAAAAACAGCAGAGAAAATTAATACCAATAAAGCCAGTTATTTTGAAGAGTTTAACAAAATTGATAGCTGCCAAGCTAGATAGATCAATATAAAAAGAGACATAAGTAAAGTTACCAATATCTGAATTGAAAGCAGGGATATCACTGAATATCTTAAACATATTTAAAAAAATCATCCAACGACACGAATTCTGCCAAAATTTAATTAACTTAAGCATAATAGACAAATGTAAGAAACAAATTACCGAAACAGACACAAGAAGAAATAGAGATTATGAATACCCTTGTATTTGTTAGGTAATTAAAATATTTTCACAAAACCAAATCAAAATGAAACAAAATTCTTACCGGCTGACCTAGATGCTGTCAATGACACATGATCTAATTTCATCTTAAGGACAAATAATTTCATTTTGTTCCCACAATATTTTTTTTTAAATAGAGAAAGAGAGATCACTTCCAACTGAATTAATGAAGTTAGAATTACCTAGGTAAACCAAATTCAAACAGGAAATGATAAGACAAAAAAATAGAAACCAGTGCACTTCATGATTATATCTGAAAAAAATCTAATCATGTTTTAGCACATTGGATTAAGAAATAAATAAGAAAGACAATACATCGTAATCAAATGTAGTTTGTTGGAGAATACAAAGTTGTTCATCATTTAAAAATCAACATTAACCAATAGTCATTTCGATGAAATACAAAAAGAAAACTGTACGATTTTCTCAATAAATAAAATAGTTTGACAAAATCAGAGTCTGTTAATAATTTCAATATTAAGTTAATTAGGAAAAGAAGGGAATTCTCTTAACATGGTAAACAACATGCACAGAAAACCTATAGCTAACATCATACTGAGTGAAGAATAATGAATTTTTTCTTCATGACATGGGAATTAAAATGGAATAATAACATGCTTTTATCTTCTTGTTTTCAGCTTTTGAAAGAGGTTCATATAGAACATTAAGCCAGGAAAGAAAAAAAAAAAACTAAAAGAAACACAGTTCAAACAGGAAAAAATAAACTATCTTTATTCATAGGCAACATAACAGAATATATAAAAATCATAAAGAATCTACAAAAAAGGTAATACTAAACTTCATCTACAAGTAAAAATTTCAAGGTTGTAGTATAAAAATTCAAAAAAATAATTTCTGTTACTTCTGAACACTTATAATGAATAGTTGGAAATTTTTTAAAAGAACCATTTACCCTAACACTGAAAACATCAAATACTTATAAAATTAAATTAGGCAAATATATGTAAGATATGTACACTAAAAACTGCAGAATAGCCCCAAATGTTCAAAAACCTTGATAAAAGGAGATGTAGAAAGTATTAATGGATTGGACAATTTAATATTATTAACATTTTAATTAAAAAATGATCTCTGCCTGCAAACCCAGCACTTTGGGAGGCTGAGGCTGGTGGATCACATGAGGTCAGGAGTTCAAAACTAGGTTGGCCAACATGATGAAATCCCGTCTCAAACAAAAATACCAAAATAAGCCAGACATGGTGGCAGACACCTGTAATCCCAGCTACTCGGGAGGCTGAGGCAAGAGAATCGCTTGAACCCAGGAGAAGTAGGTTGCAGTGAGCTGAGATAGCACCATTACACTCCAGCCTGGATGACAAGAGCAAAATTCTGTCAAAAAAAAAAAAAAATCTCTAATTCAATACATTCACAGTCAAAGCCCCCGCAAAGTAAATAAATAGACAATATAAATATAAAACTATGTGGAAATGCAAATAATAATAAAAAAATAAAATAATTTTGTAAAAGGAAGAATAAATTGTCAATACTAACACCTCTGCTTTCCAAGTTCACCTTGAAGCTACAGAAAATAAGACATATGTTATTGATGAGATAGCCATATAGCCAAATTGAGAATATAGAAATAGGTACACCTGTGTACATCCAGTTGCTTTTCATCAAAGTTGTCAAAGTAACTCAGTAAATAAAACATAATCTTTTCAGCAAATTGTTCTTGAATATCTGATTTATCAGGAAAACAATGAACATTGAACCTCGCCTTGCAAAATACTCTAAACTAAACAGGAAGAAATCAACCAAATGGAAAATATAACTAAACATAAAAGATAGAACAGAAAAAAATGTTGGGGGGGGGCTGAGAATATTTTTAAGTTTTTGAATAAGGCATAACCTTTCTAAACATGTCACAGAATGCAAAGCATAAAAGCAAAAAAAAAAAAGAAAACAAGATCTATCTTTGAGAAGCTTACCATTCAGAAGGAGAAACCAGATGTAAACATAGCAAACCATAAAAAAAAAAAGCACACTGATAAACTGAACTTTATCCAAATTTTTAAAAATCTACTCTTCCAAAGACACCATTAAGGGAATGAAAAGCTTGCACAGTGGGAAATCTTCACAACACATAGATTAGACAAAATTATTTTTTCCGAACTTATAAACAACTTTCATACCACAATAACAAAGGGAGAAGCAACACAGCTGAATATAGAGAGATTTGTGAACAGGCATCTCAACAAAGAAGATTCACATGTGGTAAACATATGAATTGAAAAGTTTCTCAACATTATTCAGTGAAATACAAACTACCTAAAAAAAAATTATGTCCCCAAAATTTAAACAACTACAATGTCCATGAAGAGGTAAATCATTAAACAAAATGTGGTATATTCATGACATAGGATACTCTTCAGCAATAATGAAGAATGTACTATGGATAATGCAATAACATGGATAATTTTTCAAAACATTTTCTTGGAAAAAACGAACAAAGAGGAATAAAGTGCATACTGTTTATTCCCATTTATGTACAATTTTAAACAGGGAAACGCATCTTTGAGGATAGAAATCTGATTATTGTTGTTCTAGGTCCACGGGTAGGACTAGAGATGGATTCTGACGGGGACTCAAAGCACTATTTGGTAGTGATAGGAACTGCATTGTTTGTAGTGGGTGTTGTGTGGACATAGACAACTTTTAAAACTAATTGAACTGGACACTTAAAATGGGTGCATAAAATGGGTGCAAAATATATACCTCAATACAACTGATTACATTAGAAATAGTCAATCCTTTTCCATACTTCAAATGGAGTTCACTGACCTAAAAGTACTGAAAATGGTCCTCAATAGATTTAAGCAAAAATATGCAAAAACATGAGATACCTGGCTGCTGGTCACCAGGACCCTTCTTGGGCGCAAGAATCCCATTTATCTCAGCTCCACATTTCTGAGTTCTGCCCTTGTTCGCCTCAGTGAAGCCTGCATGCCAAGGGAACTGGTTTTGTAAAAGCTTTCAACACCATCTACAGGCAGTGGCAAAAACAGTGTTTTCCCATGAAATATGAGCTCCTGAGCCAAATGTGCTGAACAGTTCAGACCTTGCGACACTCCGGGATATTTTCCTGCTAAGGCCATTGGTTATGGACAACCTGTCTCTTCCAGTGTATTTAAGCACACACGTCCCTTTAGTAGAGGTAAAACACCAGCAGTGCACTGTTTATACAAGGCTAGATACACTTATTCAGTCAGGAAGAGGTCTTCAGGAATCATGCAGGACTCATTCGTGACAGAATAAAAAAAATGATATGCTTTTACTGGGTGTATACCCAAAGGATTATACATTGTTCTATGATAAAGGCTCATGCACAACTATGTTCATTGTGGCAACATTTACAATAGCAAAGACTTGGAACCAATCCAAATGCCCATCAATGATAGACCAGATAAAGAAAATGTGGCACATATACACCATGGAATACTATGCATCCATAAAAAAGGATGAGTTCATGTCCTTTGCAGGGACATGGATGAAGCTGGAAACCATCATTCTCAGCAAAGTGATACAAGAACAGAAAAACAAACAACACACGTTTTCACTTGTAAGTGGGTGTTGAACGAGGAGAACACATGGACACAGGGAGGGGAATATCACACAGTGTGGCCTGCTGAGGGACTGAGGGGCTAGGGGAGGGATAGCAGGGAGTGGGAGGCTTGGGGAGGGATAACATTAGGAGAAATGCCTAATGTAGGTGATGGGGGGATGGACGCAGCAAACCACCATGGCATGTGTATACCTATGTAACAATCCTGCAGGATCTGCACATGTACCCCAGAACATAAAGTACAATAAAAAATAAAATAAAATACATTTTATAACATCCTACTCATTTAATGTCTGCATCAAAGCAATTGTTCTGTTGTTCTAATATATATATATATATATATATATATAAAATATATAATATAAATATAATATATACCATATATATATATTAGAACACATTATATATTATATATATATTAGAACACACACACACACACACACACACACACACACATGTATGTCAGCACACATGAATGTTTTGTGCCCTGAACATTTGCTATTTGCAATGTGCTAAGCTAAGACATAGGGATAGTATGTTGGGTGATAAATGACTAATTCCTATGGAACATAGAAATGTAGAAGAAAAACAAACATTTAGTACCGTCATTAAACACAAACAAATGTGGTGTTTTTTTTGTTTTTGTTGTTGTTGTTGTTTTTTCTTTCAGAAAAGTAAGGGACATTGCTGTTACAGTATTTCTTAAGCATATATTTTTAATCTTGCAATGGCTGTTTATGTTATTCTTTATACCTCTCCTCTTTTTTGTATCTTTGCAGAATATTGTTTTCTTTTTCACTTTCACCAAATTTCTACGATTTTGTTTTTATCCTAGATTTACCAGCTAGGGAAAGAAAAGTATAATGCAATGTGCATTGTTAACTAAAGAGCCATACTGTTGTCTGTCACCTCTGCTATCTTCCACAAGTTAAAAACAGACAGATAAAACAAAGCAAAATAAAGAAAACAAACCAAAGATTTCCCCTTCAGTGACACTCAAGCATTTTCCCAATACAACTTGCCAGATTTCTTGTCTTTTCATCCTTCAGAAAAATATTTTGGAAAGTATTGATCATTTCACGTTTCCGTTTTTCTTTTTATAACATATTACCTCAGGTAAGAATACATGCTTTTCCCAGTCAACTGGAAGAGAATTGTCAATGACAGAAAACTGTTATTTGTTTAATTATCACCACGCTTTATCATTGGTTGCTATAACAATGAACCTATCGGTATCTGAAAGTCTTTTCAAAAAAGGTTTCACCATCTGCCTCCTAACAGGGTCCCCCAAGTCCTCTTTTAGAGATGAATTTTACTTTCTTATACTCATATTATTCATAAAAAAGCAGCATTCTGGCCCTGAAAACTGTTCAAAGGAGCATACTGACATCTATGTACCACCTAACTAGAAACAAATTGATAAACTTCTGAAATACTCTTTGAACATGGAGGCAGTGCAGTCAGCTTGCCAGAGCTGCTTTTATGCCTCATCCCGGTCCCCTAGAAATTGCTGTCAAGCTCCATTTTATTCCATGTGTGGCCTGACAGTTCTAAGGAGAAAGTGTATCCTAATTCTTCCAAATAATTAGATTTCAGCCATCTTAAAATGAAAACACAGCCTCTGCTGAAGAGACTATTGAATAAAGTATCAGCAGAGGCTCCCACTGCTATCTCAAGCAGAGGTTCAGAACTGCAAGACAGCAACGTTCATCATATCTTTGTAGTCCTAGTAATGCAAATTAATCAACAGGTAAATAGAATGTGAAAGTGGACTCCCCCGATGGAGAGTGCATCTCATTTTTTTACCAAAAAGAGAAAGAGGAAAAGAAAGAAAAGGGAAGAAATAGAGGGATGGAGAAGGAGGAAACAAGGAGGAGGAGACTTTGGGGCAATAAAGCATATTTTAAACTCAGATTTAAAACACACACACAAACTAAGATTTTTTTAATGATTAGCACACATTTAGGGATGCTTTCTAATTACATTGTTCCCTGATGAATGCATGCAAATTCTCTTTTGAAATGTCTATATTTTAGTGTATATAGGTATATGTTAGATTCCAGGAATTTGAAAGTGCAGGTAAAAAATAGGAGAAAAACAGAAACTTTCTCTGTAGGATTATGGAACAAATGTACATTTGATGAAAAATTAATTAGATTTAATTAAAAAGATAATATAAAATAAGAGAAACAGTCCATTTACAAATTGTTATAAAAAGTTCATATGAAATATTACATTTCAAATAGAATGAATATGGTCAGTCTTTGTTTTTTTAAAAAAGATAAATATTGTTAAGATCAGTGAGAGTATAAGGATGTAATAATTTAACCATCAGTAATTATTACCAAGGCAGATTAACATAATATTTTCTAATACAATAACAAAACTCAGATCTCAGAGTGCATTTGAATATACTAGTTTATCCTAAGGGTATTATATTTTGACAGTAAAGCAAAAACTCCTATACACGTGAGGGTATGCCAAAAATGCCATACTGATTTATTATTGTGTTATCAGAAAATTTCACAATGGAGTAGGAAAAACAGTTTGGTGGCTTAATATTACTTTTAATAAGTATTCTGTGTAATATTCAGGACCATTTAGAAAAGTACAACCAATACAGTTTGAGACAATAAGCAAAATTTCCTAGAATATTTCTCAGTAAACTTTTCCGAGTATGTGCTCTATTAGGGAAAACTGAAGCAAAGGAAAACCAACTCTAGAAAAATTAGAACGAATAAAAATTTTTGTTTTAATTTTATTTTTATTATTTTAATATTTATTTTACTGTACTCATTTTTAAAACATAGAAACAGATTCTATTAAAGAACAAGAAAGAACATAACTAATAAAAAGATGGTCAGAAAATCTGTAAAATCTATTTTATAAAATCAATAAAAATACTGGCTACTGACAGAATTGTCAAATCGACTTTTTCAGAATTCTAGAAATTAAGAAAAGGCTCACAACTATCCAAAGAACATTTATCTAGGAACAATTAATGACTCTAAGAAAATAAGATTTGAGATGTTTTAACTCAATGTATTTCCATCTAATCCCTAACTCTGTGGTATCCTTAAAAACCAATAACCTTGGCTGGGTGTGGGGGCTCACATCTGTAATCCCA